>NW_021144753.1:0-50118 GCF_900634625.1 Parambassis ranga
CATGACTTTCCTTACATCAAGGAAATCCATAGGTTTTTGAAATTCTTCTCTAGTCAATATTATGTATTTAATGTATCTGAGGCTTACCAAAATGTCTGTCATTCTTTTGTTTTGAACAACTTCATTACAGTGTGAAGTCAAAGGGTGGTCTGTGCCACAGCCTTCATCTGTATCCTCACTATCAGAGTACTCCACAAGTGAAAACTTGGAAACCATAAACTAAATATGAATAAAAAAAATATACCTTAAAAATGAACGTAGAAAAAGGTAAGTGATAAGACAACTGTTCTCCAAACAGCTAATTAATGCATGGTCTATGGCTCGTGTGGAAGCAACTTTTCATATCACGTTTGCCTTACAATTAATCTGGTAACATGCCTTTTACAAGAGTTATGAGCAAGTCCCTTAACAGTATCAGAGATGCAATGGATCACATACTAAATACCCTGTAGATATTAGATGTGATAGTTGGGAGTTGAGCTTAACATAATCTGAGATTTGACACTACCATGCATTTAGGAGTAAAAATACTTGGACTATCGTAAAAAAGAGCTCCATAAGGAAAATCAAAAGTACAAGTTCTTGGTGTAAAGTGGCCCTACAAAGCTAGAAAGATCAAAATTGTGTGTGACGTGAGAGAGGCCCCACAAGTTGAGAACATCCCAAATCATGAAGAGGTCAGGAGGACCCCACATGGGCCAAAATAGAAACACAGTGTGTGAGCCTGCGATGTCTCGGAGCAAATAAAGACATTGCAATGGACTACAGTATAAACACAGCATTAGACATACAACAGACTGGGAAGTGGTGAATTATGCTTATTATAATTTACAGTTTGACACTGTCAGGTTTTTCAGTACTGATGTAAAATAACTTCTAATTACATCCATACGGGAGAAACATGGAAAACAAGGATGTGTGATGTTGTGATGCTGATGTGAAAATCACTTCGCATCCAGGGGCCCCATAAGGGCCAAAATAGAAACACAGAGTGTGTGAGTCTGAGACGTTTACCAGGAAAAGCAATACAAACACCTTCCCATCTAAACAAAGATACCAGACAGTACACAGCCACAGCCATAAAAGAAAGAATCTGCATTACCTGTGTGCTGACATCATCTTTGTGTGAATCTCCATGTGAAGTGTGATCTGTGGAGGACATCCCCAGATCAGCTGCCCCAGCAGGAGCCTGCTTGTTGGTCACCTGAAGCAGGGCTCTAGACTAACTTTTTGCACTGGTTGCACCGGTGCGCCTAACCTTTTTTTCTTGGGTGCACCGGCACAAAAGTTAGGTGCACCGCATCACACATCACACAGCAGTTTGTTTTTTAAATGCTGTCCATATATGTTATGGATCAGGCCTTAACTTGACACCTATCCTAACGCAGAAGTTCTTTTCATCTTCTCTCATCATCTGCAGCTACATCTACTGTTTACCTGACGCCTCGCAGGGCTGTAGCCAAAGTTTTAGAAATACTGAGGTCCAAAAATTGATCTCTAGGAAATATGAACGGGCTTAATAATAACATATCATCCTAAACTGACTTTGGACCTTGTTTAATGAACACAGGTAAATAAAAATAAACAAATACATGTACCGATAGTACTCATTCAAATTATGGACAAACTATCCAACAAGTCTGCCTGTCAGAAATCCATGATGAAGATTCAAAGTTACAGCACTCTTCATTTCCCTGTTTGCTTTCTCTCTGTATTTTCTGGCTGTCGCTCCTCACTTATCTATCTGGCAATGGGAATTAAAAATTATTTAATTATATACACCTTTATTTATTTAATAGCTGTGATTGAGATTCACGTTTCTAATGCAGCTACAGTACTTCTTCTCTCATCTTCCTCACCTCTTCCTCTCTCCTCTCTGCCTCTCTCCTCTCTTTCTAAAGCTGAGCTCCAGCTGACAGACTCTTCATTCTGTCTGTTACAGTTTAGCTGCATGCAGACATCATACTGGCAGACAATGCTCCACTATAGCAGGATAATAACAATACTTTTTAAATGGGCGTTCGTCATGTAACCATGTTCTATAACTCCTTAAAACCAGCTGACTGCTGTCATTCAGAGTGACTCAGCCTTCATGGATGAACCTCACAGGTCAGATAACACTGTCCTCAGACCTGCTGTTCAGTCTGTTATGATGCTACGAGCACATCACGCCCCCTCCCTGAACATGACCGGCTCGTTATCATCACTCATTCAGGTCAACAGCAAATTATCAAAACCCGCATAGTAGCAACAAATCCTGCTCCTCCGCTGCATGTTCACTTAAACTGCGGTTTCTGCAGCGAAACGTCTTTAATACCTGTCTGTCTGTGTGCGCGCTGCGCGCTGCAGTCAGAGGGCCGTATGAGTTCTGCACACACGTTTTAAAAAGTCCGGGCCGAAACGGACTTTGTTCTCGTCACCTTGGGAACACGAACAGATCTCTCTGTTCTCGTGCTGCATGGAACAAGCTTTATCACACAGCATCCGCTCTGCGCAGCATATGTCCGCGTTCTTCTTCTGAATTTTCGGTCTCTGCTGACCGCAGCAGACACGTTTTCAAAGATACACACACGGAGGTCCCTCCCTTCACCGTCTCTGATTGGTTCAGACCACGATATGAGCCCAATGTGTGTCTGTTGTTGGAGACTTTTGAGAGTCGCGGAGAATGTATCTCCCTCTTACAGCTGGTCGTACTGGTGCGACCTCTGATATTTTTTGGTTGCACCTTTGAGAAATTAGGTCGCATGTGCGCCCAAAATGGTCGCACTCTAGAGCCCTGTGAAGTCAGATTAAAGATTAGCAGTGATAGTTAGCTCATGTGAAAGTTTTTTCAGCATATATAAGACAATGCAACTCACTACAGTATAAATACCCCTTTAAACACCACACAGATAGATGTTTAATCTAACTCACCTTTTCACGCCAAGGCCACTTGGAATCACCAGAGTTGAAATCAGTTTCAGTTCCAATTTCTATGGCCTGAACAGCAAAGAGGCACAAATGTGGCCTGTCCTTTACTATTATCTTTTTTATTACACAGTTTGGTGATTTGTGGTTGTCATTCACTAATCTTCCCAGGGATCCATCTTCTTTGGATGCATCAATACTAAAAGCCAGAGAAATAAAGTGAACCTTTGAAATCATGTAATACTGAATCATCAAATGTACACACTTACAATGTAAAAACATTAAATAGCACATAACACAGAGGTCAACTTAAACTGTAGGATAACACTACACAGATAAATCTCTTCTCATGTCTCAAACATGTCAACACTGCTTCATTTGTTCATCCATCAGTTATTTAAAATATTTGACTCATGAGTTAATAAGAATTGCCTGAATCTCTACACAACATGTGATTTGCTTACCACCAGCGGTGATTCTGCCATTCAAATTCATACAGAAATGTACTCTCTTTCTCTGAGTAGTGTCTTGACTGGCATTCTTCCACTGATATGAGTTCACCCCTGTACTCCAGTACAAAAGCCCCTGGTTCAATGGTCTGGGCTGCAAACACTCCTCTTCCTATAGAGGCATTTTAATAGAAATACTGAGCCAACACTTAATTATAGACCATATAATCATACTAAAATAACAACTCCATACCTTTATTACTGTCAATAAATGTTTGTATGCAACCTGACTTGTCACTGGAAGACTGAATGTACACCTTTGCTTCTTCAGCAGGCCGAATCCTTTCCTTCCTTTTGATCATTATGGCTCATATCATTACATAGATAACCATAGTACCAATGAAAACAGCTATGCCCTCTCTGAGACAGAGGTTTATATTGATATTAAACCAATTTAATTCAACCTGAATGTATCTACAATATTATTAAAAGAGAAACATCAGATCCATACCAAAGGTACAAGGTAGTCAAATGATGCTTCTCCATCTGTAACACTGGACTGGTACCCACTGTCAGAACACTGATGTGGCACTAAGTGAGCCAGCAGGTTAAACACTGTTTACTCACATTTGTGCTCATACAAAGTCAGGAGTTCACAGCATGTGCACCAGAAAAAACATCCCTAGCAAACCAAGTTACATACATCAATAAATGCTATTCATAGACTCATATTACAGACTGCTTTGATTGAACTGTTCCTGATTAATGTGCTTTGCTGTGCATATATGGCAGTGCAGCAGTAGCTAGCGGAAGAAGCTAACGGAAGTAGCTAGCGACTTTTAGCCCACAGTAAAGGCTAGCGATTTGTAGCCGACAGTAAAATGCATTGATAGATACCAGACAGTAGACGTTATTTGGAAGAAGTAGCTGACATACGAGCTATAAATCTATGTAATTGCACTTCAGCTGCAGGCGATGCAGTAGTATCTAGTGGAAGAAGCTAGCATGTGGAGCTAGCGAGTTTTAGCCGACAGCAGAAGCTACCAATTTGTAGTAAAAGTTACTGATAAGTACCTCACAACAGAAGTTAGTAGCGAGAAGTAGCTGATATATGAGTGCAGCTCAGCTGCAGGCAGAGTCCAGAGAAAGACGTAAAATCACAGAAAGAGTCAAATGAAGCAAACCTACCTGTCGCTGTTGACATTAACGTTGATATCACTCCGCTGGTACCAAGCGGAATAAGAAAATAGGCCCATGTCTCGAACTGGCAATGCCAGAAGTGAAGTAGCCTATCAAATGTCCTCCTTCGGTAGGCTGCGTGTCTCATTGGTTCAAATGACACACACTTCCGGAAGTGTGTGTGTGTGTGTGTGGTTGATTTTGGACCCCACGAGGTTGCTGCATGGGCCCCTCACTGTTGGTGGGCTCCTTGGGAAGAGAACCCCAGAAGTAATATTTACAAGTACACACACACACACACACACTGACACACACACACAGACACACTGACACACACACACACACACACACACAACACACACGACACACACACACACACACACACGACACACTGACACACACACACACACACACACACACTGACACACCAGACACACTGACACACACAGACACACACACACACACACACACACTAGAGGCTGTCTCGTACAGTGAGTCTGGATGGTAGCCTTATGTTACTCTAGCTCCATCACACTGAGTGTTTCCGCCTCTCTGCAGGTGGCGCTGTTCGTCATGGCGGTGTATCTGTACCGTGCATTTGGAGAAGGCCGCGCTCTGAAACGGACCAATCTGCTGGCTGGCAGAGACCACGCCCCCACCGATGACCTGGGGGAGCCGAACTACGCCTACAATGACCAGGATGGAGCTTACATGACCCCCATCACCTGCCTTATCACCATGACAACTTAGCACCTTATAGCTCCAGATTTGTATCCATGCATCATATATTGTGCTCATACTGTGTACTGTACTCTGATTGGATTATAGTGACACTTATACTCTGTACTTAGCTGCATACAGTTTTTTCTGAATGCTTAAACACTAACAATGATTCTTATAGCACAATTTCTAAAACTATTAATAGTTATAGCAAAATCACTCACTGAGTTTACAAAACTAAAAACAAAAAACTGCTTTACACTCAGTTTGCACTTTTGTAACACACAATTTGCAATTGTATAAATATAATCCACTTCACAGCATCTTTTTGCTGAACTGTAAACACAACTCACTGCTTTACACACAACTTCCAAATGATCAACACACTCCTAGTAAAACTACACACATGTATGGCTGGTGTTTACACTATGTTGCCAACTGTCTGGCTACACTGTCACATGTGAGAACTGTTTTACATCATTAGTTCACTTTGCAATCAGCATGAGCTGTAAATAAGCCACAGGTAAGCTTCAGTGTGGAGAACAATGGAGGGAGAAGAAGACTGAGAAGAGTGAGAATTAGAGGAGGATGAGGACACGAGGAAGCAGGAGGAAGAGGAAGAGGAAGTAGTGTAAATACTAGCCATACATGTGTGTAGTTTTACTAGGAGTGTGTTGATCATTTGGAAGTTGTGTGTAAAGCAGTGAGTTGTTTTTACAGTTCAGCAAAAAGATGCTGTGAAGTGGATTATATTTATACATTTGCAAATTGTGTGTTACAAAAGTGCAAACTGAGTGTAAAGCAGTTTTTTTGCTTTTAGTTTTGTAAACTCAGTGAGTGATTTTGCTATAACTATTAATAGTTTTAGAAATTGTGCTATAAGAATCATTGTTAGTGTTTAAGCATTCAGAAAAAACTGTAATACCATCAGTGTGTAGTTGGCACATTGTGTGCTTAGTAATATGATGGTTTGTGTTAACTGTGTGGTACAAAAATACCATTTTTACAAAGGTTTGAAGAGTTAAGCAAGATGTATTAGCTTTTGCAAGAGATCTGCAATGTTTTGCTGATTTGGTGTAAGGTTGTTTTATTTGTGTGTAGAGTTTTGCACAAATTTTTTATTTTTTGTCTGAGTGCTTCGGTTTGGACAAAAGCAGCAGTTGTTTAGAGGGTGTTTTTACATTGGAAACGCATTAGGAGGGGGACAGAGAGAGCTGCAGTTAGGGGCAGTTGAGAAACATTCAGGTTGCCATGGATACAGGCAGGCAGGGCTGTACCTTTGATGACTCAGAGATCAAAGGCATACAAAGATATATAAAGGTCCACCTTTGTGCAATAAAGCTGTTGGTGGAGAGTTTCAAGGAGAGACAGCAGGAGATTTTGGAGAGTTCGTGTAAACGAAGGAAAATAATCTCAAACTGATTACTGGACTAAACTCGAGAAGAGACGGATCAGAGAGGAAGAACGAAACAGCTGCAGAGGAGGATAACATCTTTTACACATTTCTTCATACAGTCAGATTCGTGGTGAGTACCAACAGTAGTGAGTGATAAGTGCAACTTCATGGCGTTTATTCAAAGAGAGAGAAAGAGTGTGTGTGTCTGCACTAGGGTTGGGCGGTATCCAAATTCTGACACCGTCAAACGGCCTCCACATTTTACCCCACTGTACGTGAATACTGTGCCGTGCACGGCAGGTAAGTGCATTATAAACTGCCTGAAACTTGACAAGCCATCTTTTTCAGTTAATATAGTTTTATTGAGGCCGTTTAAAAACGCATATAGCGAACAGACTTTTTTAAATTCCATGCTGGCAGCACACCGCGGTATTAAACTGGTATGAGCCCGTCCCGATGTGTTTCTGTTTGTGTTTGTAATTTTACCATGTTAAGAGCCTTGTGCAGTATTTATGGTAAAAAAAACACTTGTCCGGTAAACTGAAAACCTGCCGGTCACGTTTTCCGCTGCCAAGTTTTTCTAATGGAAACAATTCAAATTCTAAATGTGGGCTCAGACAGAACCAAACTTTTCAGAAACTAAACACCATCTCAGCTGAGTTCTTCTAAGGGACCCGGTCACAGGTGCGACTATAGCTCTGTCTCTCTCTGTCTCCCTCTCTCTCTCACCTCTCTCTGTCTCTCTGTCTCTCTCTGTCTCTCTCTCTCTCTCACCTCATGTTCATAAACTTTATCAAAGGTCTCCAAAAGTAAAATATATTATACATTGACATTTGTAGGAGCAGATGCATTTGGCAGATGACCCTCGTTGAAGGGCTCTCTCATAGACTCCCATGTTAAAAATGACACTGCTTAAAAAAACTGCTTAATATGTGAAAAACTTGTTGACCCGGAATGTGCTCTGTGAGATGAACATGTTGATATTTGAATGGCTGATTTTTTAGAGGGTGTTTTTACATTGGAAATGCATTAGGAGGGGACAGAGAGAGCTGATACAGTTAAACATTCAGGTTGTCATGGATACAGGCAGGCAGGCAGGGCTGATCCCACGGTGACAGGCTGACACACAAGAAGCATACAAAGCAGCCATGTTTGTAGTCTTTATCAGACTTTAAGCATTGTATCTGTCATATTGATCGTCCTTCAGCTGTATACTACTTTTCCACATTCACATCACACAGCCTGAGCTTCTTATAATCTTATGGTTTTTGGCAAGCAATCAAAATAATAATTGTTCTTTTGTTCTTGTTTTTCACCCTCTTTCTTTCTTTCTTTCTTTCTTTCTTTACTGTCCAGGAAAAAGACAGTATGGTAAACCGACTGTCAGAGGACATGTCCTCCTTAGAAAATCAGCTGTCCAAGAGCATGGCCAAGTACAGTCCGTTGGACCCCGAACAGCTGGTGGACATCTTTCTGCCAATGTGGTTAAAATCACAGGAACCACAGAAGAAAGAACGTGTCGCAGAGACACCAACACAGAGCAGGGCCAAGGTCACACATTCGGAGGACAGTGAGATGGACAGCCTCTTTGCAAGGATCAATGCAGACATCTGGTACTACCATGACCGTGAGGACTACCGGAATAGCTGGTACTACCAGGTCTGCCAGGCTGAGCGAACAAGTGTGCAGACCACCGATGGACTTGTCTCAGAGACACCAGCACAGAGTAGGGCCAAGTACAGTCCGTTGGACCCCGAACAGCTGGTAGACATCTTTCTGCCAACGTGGTTAGAATCACCGGAACCACAGAAGAAAGAACATGTCACAGAGACACCAGCACAGAGCAGGCCCACGTACAGACCGTTGGACCCCAAACAGCTGGTGGACATCTTTCTGCCAACGTGGTTAAAATCACAGGAACCACAGAAGAAAGTACGTGTCGCAGAAACACCAGCACAGAGCAGGCCCACGTACAGACCATTGGACCCCAAACAGCTGGTGGACATCTTTCTGCCAACATGGTTTAAATCACAGGAACCACAGAAGAAAGAACATGTCGCAGAGACACCAGCACAGAGCAGGGCCAAGGTCACACATTCGGAGGACAGTGAGATGGACAGCCTCTTTGCAAGGATCAATGCAGACATGTGGTACTACCATGACCGTGAGGACTACCGGAATAGCTGGTACTACCAGGTCTGCCAGGCCGAGCGAACAAGTGTGCAGACCACCGATGGACTTGTCTCAGAGACACCAGCACAGAGCAGGCCCACGTACAGACCATTGGACCCCAAACAGCTGGTGGACATCTTTCTGCCAACGTGGTTTAAATCAAAGGAACCACAGAAGAAAGTACGTGTCGCAGAGACGCCAGCACAGAGCAGGCCCACGTACAGACCGTTGGACCCCAAACAGCTGGTAGACATCTTTCTTCCAACGTGGTTTAAATCACAGGAACCACAGAAGAAAGAATGTGTCGCAGAGACACCAGCACAGAGCAGGCCCACGTACAGACCGTTGGACCCCAAACAGCTGGTGGACATCTTTCTGCCATCGTGGTTTAAATCAAAGGAACCACAGAAGAAAGAACGTGTCGCAGAGACGCCAGCACAGAGCAGGGCCAAGGTCACACATTCGGAGGACAGTGAGATGGACAGCCTCTTTGCAAGGATCAATGCAGACATGTGGTACTACCATGACCGTGAGGACTACCGGAATAGCTGGTACTACCAGGTCTGCCAGGCCGAGCGAAAAAGTGTGCAGACCACCGATGGACTTGTCTCAGAGACACCAGCACAGAGCAGGGCCACGTACAGACCGTTGGACCCCAAACAGCTGGTGGACATCTTTCTGCCAACGTGGTTTAAATCACAGGAACCACAGAAGAAAGAATGTTTCGCAGAGACACCAGCACAGAGCAGGCCCACGTACAGACCGTTGGACCCCAAACAGCTGGTGGACATCTTTTTGCCAACGTGGTTTAAATCACAGGAACCACAGAAGAAAGAACGTGTCGCAGAGACACCAGCACAGAGCAGGCCCACGTACAGACCGTTGGACCCCAAACAGCTGGTGGACATCTTTCTGCCAACGTGGTTAAAATCACAGGAACCACAGAAGAAAGAATGTTTCGCAGAGACACCAGCACAGAGCAGGCCCACGTACAGACCGTTGGACCCCAAACAGCTGGTGGACATCTTTTTGCCAACGTGGTTTAAATCACAGGAACCACAGAAGAAAGAACGTGTCGCAGAGACACCAGCACAGAGCAGGGCCAAGGTCACACATTCGGAGGACAGTGAGATGGACAGCCTCTTTGCAAGGATCAATGCAGACATCTGGTACTACCATGACCGTGAGGACTACCGGAAAAGCTGGTACTACCAGGTCTGCCAGGCTGAGCGACAAAGTGCGTAGACTACCAGGACCGATCCAGCCTGGGCAACCGGAAGAGTAGGGATAGTTGTGGAAAGGAGCTTTTACCATTTTTATGCATGTTTTATCCTGTTTCCTGTAATTTGATTATTTTGTGCTTTATAAATATACTTGACTTGACTTGATCTTGTTTACTTGACCTTATTTTATCTTATGAGCGCTATATGTGTGTGTAATCTACTGTGGCGGCAAGCCTGGTTGTAAAGTCTGACAGCAGCAGGGAGGAAGGACCTGTGGAAGCGCTCCTTCACACAGCGTGGATGGAGCAGCCTGTCACTAAAGGAGCTGCTCACTGCTGTGCATGGGGTGGGTGGTGACAGCTTTGCCAGCATCCTCTGATCTCCCACCTCCTCCACAGGATCAAGGAGGTGGAGTCTGCTCTGGCCCTTCTTGTAAAGTGCAGCTGTGTTGTCGGTCCAGTCCAGTTTCTTGTTCAGATGAGGTCATCACAGACACACAGAGCGATCATCTACATCCTCATCATCTGCTCTAAAGCTGCAACAACGATCAATGAACGGAAGTTTGAACCTTTTCAGGACGTTGTCCACTGTTTGTCCATCAAATGTCAGAATGCACTGATTGATTAATCATGGGCAATCAATCAATAATGAAACAATCATCAGCTCTAGAAAACTGCAGCATTAAGGTTTACATTGACACAGACTGCACATGGCGTCTATTGACTTTGTTTAAAATCATGCCAAATGTCCTGTCATACTGGGCCTCGGCCACCAGGGGTGACTGCTCGTGTGACCTGCAGGGCGGTCCTTTCAAATCCTGTTTTTGGTGTCGCTCTTCCTCCTGCTGTAAACCCCCCCTCCGCCTGGTGGTTCAGTCTCAGAGGCCTCCGTCCTGTGCACTGAAACCACTGCGGTGTTTTCCCTCTAACTGAAAGTGAGAGTCCGGACTTTCCTGTCAACAGAAAAACACCCCCACAGCTGATTTAAAGGTGAACAGGAGCACCATGGTAACCATGTAATACCACACCGAACCAGCAGGCGGTGCAGTGAGTCATCACAGGCTCTACTCCGCCCTCAGTCCAATCAGAGCGGAGGATTGAGAGTCAGCAGGGCTGCTGTGTGTATAGAAGCCTCCATCAGCAGCCTGCATGCTGATCTGCTGGATGAACTTCCTCCAGTTGTGAACGGGGCCGCATCAGTTTTCTCCCCTGCTCGCAGTCATTGTGCTACTTCCTGTGTTTGTGCTTCCAGCCGGCTGAGCAGACAGTATCTCTCCTTACAGCGTTTGTTGTGTTGGATAAACTCTAAATTATTCTATTACAAAAAAACAGTCCAAAGTAAATGAGCATGTGTATCATTCAGCAGGTGTGAGCAAAGAAGAAGAGCTGGATGAAAAGCTTCCAAGGCTGATCTGTGGGGGATGAGACCCCAAAAAGATTTAAAAAGGACTTCTAATCAGAACTCTCAGGACCTCTGCGGGCACACTGCTGAAATGAGCCCGAAATCAAGAACAAAGTGAACACATCACATGGCTGACAGCAAAGTCGTTCTGTTTTAGTGCTGTGATCTGTGTGGGACTTAAAGTCAAACTGCAGATTCATTAACAACAAACAACAAATAAATATCACAGCACGGCGGTGCAGCAGATTCATAAAGACTCTTATCTTTACAGGCTCCATGCCTTCGGTGACGCCTCAGTGTGAGTTGGGTGCAGGCTAGGTTAGGCTAACAGTTTCTCCCTGCTCCAGTCTGTGTGCACACTATCCCTGAATCCAGGACCAAGCTAAGCTAATAGCAACCTCTGTGTGCATGCAGTGCAGGAAACGCTAACGCTGCTACGCCTCTGCATGGAGGCTTAGGTTGTGTTAGCTGGGATGGTGTTGTGTGGAGATTAGAGGAACGCAGCTGCTGCCCTGTTTGTCTGCAGCAGCTGATTGCTGAAAGATAAAAAACTACAAAAGTGCATCTGAGTCGCCTAAGGGTGCTCAGCACACTGCAAAAACAGCTCTACTAGAAAAAAGGAAAATATTCTTATAGTCAATCAAATTATCTTGTATCAAGCAAATGAATCTGCCAATGGGGTAAGCTTTTTTTTCTTGACAAGAATTCTTAAAATAGGCCCAAAATTCTTGGCTCTGTAAGACTAAAATGAGACTTAAAACAAGACAGAAAATCTTCAATTAATCCATTTTGTTCTAAAACAAGAAATGAAAAACCACTAATTTAAGATTAAGTAACTTAAAATTAGAATTTAAGTCTATCTACTAAATTAACTTTAGGAAATGACACCTTAATCTGAGATGGATAATAAGCATGAAGGTAGTTAAAATAAGACATCATTTCTTAAAACAGTATAACAAATATAAGTGAAGTTGTCTTAAATCAAGCCACCAAAAGTTTTTCATTCAATATTGTGTATTTAATTCAAAACAGGACCACTTTCACATTCCAAAAAACATCAACAACAAATGTGAGGAATGTGATGAACTTTTCTTTAAAAAATCAAATACAAGCTTCTACAAACAAAGGGGCTCACTCGCTCAGGGAATGACTTCCACTCACCAATCGCTTCTTTGTAGTGGGGGTCAAATCCTGCTCGTGGATTGAATGGTGAAGTACCTCTGTTTGCAGTACTGACAGGAGTGTAGAAATGGTAGGTCATGTGCAGGGCATAGTAATATGCCATGAGGTAGAGAAGTCTGTCCATGGTGAAGGTGCTCAGTGGAGTGTTTCCAACGGCGATCATGCAGTTGTCCTCAGAAACGAGCGGAACAGGAGAAGACAGGCCCTGCTGCCAGCACGAACCCATCAGATCCTCAGAAGTCTGGATGACACAAATAAATGAAGAAGATTAGAAAAGTAACATAAACTTTGACCTGGATGAGGACATTAGTGAAATTCTATGGTCACAATAAATCCCCTGCAAATGCTGAATGCAGCACAGCTAGAGCCAATGAGTCAGTACTACATTAAGCACACTGTAGGAAACACTTTCCCCTTCCCCTGGAACCATGGAAATGATCAAAGTTTATCTCAAAGTAACTAAACTAATATAAAATGTATGAAAACAGGAATATTATGAACAATCTTACCGAAAGGACATGGAAAAGAGCCTCGCTGCTTGAGCCCAGTTTTCTTTGGTGGCATAGTGTCTGGACGGACAGAGCAGTGGCAGGGCTCTGAAGACAGCTGTGATATGCTCCACTGGTTGAATGGAAAAGGCACATACAACGTGGTACTATAAGTAACTCTAACATAAATAATTGAGACATTATTATGTAAAAAGAACTAAATGTGTCATGACTTCACCTCCATTCAAAGTTTTTGGAGGCTTCATGGCCTTCTTCATCACACCATAAAACTGGACCTTTGAGTAGAAGCTTTTCCATCTGTTCTGCATCTAAGTGGGACCAACATTACTTACGTGATCCAGTTCCCTGAAACAAGGGTAAGCCTCTAGAATCTTTGTTGCTCTGTCTTGCTCCTGTAAGACGTCAGAGGTGATGAAGGGTCTTCGAGACCGAATTCAAGGTTCAGCAATTGAGTTACTGCAGCTTTGGTTTGGCTTTTGGACTTGTACATTTCTTGGAGGGTCTTGTAGTGTCTTGCTTGGATTTTCTGGCTGTCCATGACATCAGCTGAACAAGCTGAAGACATTACAGGGACATTATGATGGAAAGATTTAGTGGTGAACAGTAGAAATGTCAAATGTAACTATTTTTCTCCAAAATGAAACCCTTACATCAAGAAATGCATGGTTTATATGTTGTTATAGCTATGATATTAAAAAATGTAGCATTATAATAGGAGTTAATGGGACCTGTAGGAGCCATGAAGGTTAACATGCAATTGCCTTTGTTTGTCGCTAGATGGCAGGTTAGGGTTGGTGGGTAAGGCTTAAATGAACACAGGTGATTCAGGTGAGCAGATCAGACAGGTATGGGAGCTGGGAGGTCGTACAGTTTTTACCCGCCGACACGTTTTTTCTGTTTTGTAATCATGATCAAATACTTTGTTAACAATAAACGGGAACCTCAAACAAAGAGTACGATGCATCAAATGATTCATTTTGGAAATAACAGCACGTAGGAAAACAACATCCCCTGCACCCAACCGAGTGGCTGAAGGCTGGTAAAATCGGCACTACACAAGTAAAAACCTGATCTCATCGGGAGGTTGGAAAAAGGACGCGCAGAAATGCCGACTGAGCGGTTGATCGAGTGGCAGCTTGTCTTATGGAGAACGGTAAATCATGCTCATTAATTGAAAAGAAAATGATTATGGACATTGAAAGAAGATAAAGGAGGCCCGGTTGGTGCATACACTAGGAGCAGATAAAGGGATTGTGTGTTTGGATCTTGTGCGCTGCCGCAGTGAGAAACTACAATGACTACGGTGTGCTGCATTCAAGTCCAATGATGAGGCTCGGACTTTTCAACGAGTTCATGGAATTGAATGGAGTGGATGATCGTTCGCTGTGATGGTTGTATGGACAAAAACAAGCTGATATGAAATGTTTCTGTTTGAATTGGCACTCGTGATTCATTGACAATGGAGGATCAGCAACATGTTGTGGAACCTGACGTGCCGAGGTGCAATGTGATGTTGTGAGAAAAGATCAAGAAAGCCTACTTTTAAAGGAATCACCATAGTAGTTGAAAGGCTTCAAAGGGAAAGAAGTGCCTATTTTAAACAAGCAAACAAGTTAAAAGTACAAATCACCTCTCTTTTGGATTCTCAGGAAAATGTCCCCATTGTTGGAAAAACTTCAAAAGTTTTGGACAAATGTGGTCAGCGTGCCTCTGAACTTCATAACACATTGCTCTCTGAGTTTCCCTCATCTCCAGAGGAGGAGAAAAAGCAGAAGGCATGGTTTAAGTCAAAAAAGGATGACAATGATGCATTTATGGAAAAGATCACAATGTGGTTAAAGGACAATGGAGCTTCATGCGATGATGATGAAGAAACTGTGAATAAAAGTGCAAATATTGATGAAGATGAAGATGCAAGGGTGATGGGAATGTATTGATTGATGAAAATGATGATGATGGCAAAAGTGCAAGTAATGAGAGTCAAGTTGAAATGAATCCTGGTGACAGTGTGTCAAATGTATCAAGCAAAAAATCGAGCAAGCAAAGTCATTCTAGCAGATCATCTGTGTCTAGGACGTCATCGGCGTGCTTGAGGTTGAAATCAGAAAAAGCAGCTTTAATGGAGAAAGCCGCTGCTCTGCAAAGGAGGCATGAACTGGAGGAACAAGAAGTGGAGAAAAGCCTCCATCAGATGGAATGGACAGAGTTTCAAGATCTAGCAGCATGTTGATATGTGATCCTGCTTCATCTACACACGCTCTGATCATATAACAGCTGATTAGTCCCACTGAAGGAGACAAACTGTCTGGAAGCTCTGCACTGTCACTTAAAATAAAATGTAGAATAATGTAATAAAAGGTAATTATTTTTGACTTCCGGTTGAGTAACCATGATGTAGGCAGCACAAACGCAGGGCTCCTCGGTCTACGAGAACAACGCCGTATTTTTTCAAAGAATTTTAAGTAATAACGACAAAAAGTGAAGAGGCGTTTACCAATATGCCCAGGAAAGCAGGAAGATCAGTCTCCTCCCTCAGCTCAGCTCATCCATCATCAGGGTCATGGTGGCTGCTGTGAGCAGCACTCATCTGTTTGACTGGTTTTTGTTTTTTTGATTTTTTCTTCCTTGTTATTATAGTTTATATGTATAAACTAATACACGTATGCACAAAACGTACTTTACTTGTTCTGACACTACAATCGATGTTATCCTCACTGTTTGTTATCATTTCTATAGCTGAGTTTACATATATTCTTTGTCATATCACCATGCTGTAGTGGTGCACCATCTACACCATCTAGAATGCTACACACTCACACCAGTGTAGTGTAGGGCCGGTAGTGCACCATGCTGTAGTCCAGGAGTCCACTTCCTCTGTAAGAAACCTTTCTGATTATAAATATGCTGTTCAAACAGGAAGATATAAGGTGAGGACGTGCATTTAAGAATCCTCTGAATATGTGGATGTATTTCCTCAGGGTTTAGTTAAGCTATTTTTTAATGAAACCCTTCAGTGATGGAGTTGCTGCAGCTCTGTGATGTCATCCGTGACGACACGTTACCGGAGCTGGGAGTCCGACTGGAAGATCATGAAGGTAACGGCCTTCAGCTCAGACACAGAACCCTGCTGGCTGCTGAGGAGGGCAGCAGAAAGCAGCAGAGGGAGACAGGTGAACTGACAGGCTGACTACGTTGCAGGCCTGCCCACGGTGGTGAAGCTGGTGGACAAGCAGACATTACTGAAGGAGAGAGAGGAGAAGAAAAAGGTAAGAGACAGCATGGGTCCGTACTTTAGATCGGAGGTAATTCCTCCCAGTTAGGTGACACTTAATAATGAGAACATGAGGTTTAGGGTGGTGAGATGCTGCTCATCCCACTTCTCCCAGTCTCCAGCCTGCAGCTGTGATCAGACACATGAGCTGAGCTGTTTCTTCACAGATGGAGGAGGAGAAGAGGAGGAACAAGGAGGAGGCTGCCAGGAGGAAACAGGAGCAGGAGGTCCGTGTGTTTCCAGAAGCTTTGACCTCCTCGGTTTGTGAGCAGGATTCTCATGTGTTCTCAAAAATAATGCCTCAGCACCTAACTTTTGTTTTGTGGAAAACAACTCACTTTTTGTGTTTTCTTCATAAAAAATTACTGTTGCATCAAGTAATCAAACTGGCATTTAAAGGGTTAAATTCCTCAAAATGATTTAATGTTTGGTAGTTTTGAGCAGGGCTGAAGTTGTTTAACATATTTATGCAGAAGAAAGCAGAAAAAAACATTAATCTGTTAAGTTTTTATAGCGTTTTTTTGTAAGTGGACATTTTGAGTCCCCAATGACGCCCGAGGGTTAAGTAAATAAACTAAAGTAAGGCTAAATTGACATGGAATAACAGACATGCAATGAACAGAACATAAAATGAATGGTGGATGTAATGGCAAACATAGACCCTTATATGAACGAGTGGAACAGTGTAATAATGTAATAATGTAACAGGTACCACATGGATCGGTGAGGTGGTACTCGTGTGCAAGTGGTGCAAGATGGAGTAAACAGTGCAAATAGTCGTCATTGTGCAGTGACTATACTAAAGTGACCTTCTGAAGTGACAGTGCAGAGCAGTGCATTAATTACTGTTCAACAGTCCAACAGCAGAGGGGAAGAAGCTGTTCTTGTGGCGTGAGGTTCTGGTCCGAATGGACCGTAACCTCCTGCCTGAGGGGAGTGGCTCAAAGAGTCCGTGTCCAGGGTGAGAAGGGTCAGCTGTGATCCTACCTGCACGCCTCAGAGTCCTGGAGACGTACAGGTCCTCGATAGATGGCAGGCTGCAGCCGATCACCTTCTCAGCAGAGCGCACCACACGCTGCAGTCTGTGCCTGTCCCTGGCAGTGGCCCCAGCGTACCACACTGTGATGGAGGAGGTGAGGATGGACTCAATGATGGCCGTGTAGAACTGAACCATCATCCTGGCTGGCACCTTGAGTTTCCTCAGCTGCCGCAGGAAGTACATCCTCTGCTGGGCCTTTTTGATGAGGGAGCTGATGGTGAGCTCCCACTTGAGGTCCTGGGTGATGGTGGTACCCAGGAAGCGGAAAGAGTCCACTGTGGAGATGGGGGTGTCTGTCAGGGTGAGGGGGGGTGATGGAGCTGGCACTTTCCGAAAGTCTACTGTCATCTCCACTGTCTTCTGGGCATTCAGCTCCAGGTTGTTGTCAGCAAACCAGGACACCAGACGGTCCACCTCCCTCCTGTCCAGACTCATCCCCGTCTGAGATGAGTCCAATGAGGGTGGTGTCGTCAGCAAACTTAATCAGCTTGACAGACTGGTGGCTGGAGGTGCAGCAGGTGGTGTACAGGGAGAAGAGCAGAGGGGAAAGTACACAGCCTTGGGGGGTACCGGTGCTGATGGTCCTTGTGTCCGAGACATTCATCCCCAGCCTCACATGCTGTCTCCTGTCTGTCAGGAAGTCAGTGATCCACCGGCAGATGGAGTCTGGAACATGCAGCAGGGACAGCTTGTCTTGGAGGAGAGCTGGGCGGATTGTGTTGAAAGCAGAGCTGAAGTCCACAAACAGGATCCTAGCATTGGTTCCCGGGGAGTCCAGATGCTGCAGGATGTAGTGAAGGGTCAGGTTGACAGCATCGTCCACAGATCTGTTAGCTCTGTAGGCGAACTGCAGGGGGTCCAGGAGGGGTAAAATAAAAATGAAGAATGAAGCGTTTTAATAGGTCACTGTCATTCATAGTTTGGAGAAGGTTTCTCTCCCTTTAAGGAACTCGTTAATATAACTAATTATAATAAATACACAAAGCTGGAGTGGGTAGTTTTATCACTGCTCTAAGCTCACCTCTCTTTGTGCCCCCCTTCCTCCGACTGTGGCTCTTTGGTGCGGAGGCACATTCTAGCAGGGATGGCACCGTGCTCTCATCTTCTGACCCCTGTGCATGTGGAACACTGGCGCCTGCATGCAGCAAAGGTTTACTGAAGCAGCATATGTGATAGCAAGCAATTCACAATAATCAAGATTTGTTTTAATATATGGCATGTGTGTCTTTTAAAGATGATTGAAAAACAACAATGTGGAAGTACCTTCTTGCAGCGATGTCATGTTGTCCTCAGCTTCCAACTCATGATCCTCACTGGCATCTGGGTGCATAAAACAGTCATTACAAATACATTTGGAGTGCCACAGGAATGAGTATTCAGACTTGCTATGTAGAAAGGAATAAAATATTCTATTAAAGCACATAACCAAATATTATACTATACTTAAATGTGTCTAGAACAGTCGACACAGTTTTTGTAGCACAATGTGCAGTCCATGGTAACTTTCTCCATTTTGCCATTATGGCTTCCTGTAGCGTGCTAAATAAAAATTCTATGTGAACATAGGCTATAAGGGCTGCATGAACTGGTAGGATTACATTATAAAACCATGCAAATACTACTCAGACCTTTCTATTCAAAAAAGATGCTTGGCAACGTGTAATAAGTAGTACTTCTTGCAATCAGTAGGCCAAGCAAAATCCACAGGCAGTCCAGTATTTAGATCAAATGAATAATTCACAGCCAGTTAAAAAACCTCACCCATATCTTCTGCGTCCTCTTGTGAACACCTCTCCATGTCAGCAGTCTCTAAAATGGTAATTGATAGAGATCAATCAAGAGTACACAAACATCCAACTCTGAAATATTGACCCTAGATAGCAGTTAAATGGACAACATCAAAACATTCACGTATCAAAATATAGTACAGTAGGTATACTGTTTACATCAAGGTGAATTTCATCCAGACTCTTTCCTTTGTATTCTCCCAGGCGTCCCTGTTCCATTGCAAGAAGAACTTTGCTTATTTTTGCTAGTTGGAGGGTGCCCTCTGGAAGCCAGTAGTGTGTTCTGTGGACTTCGATGTTATGCCCAAGAAAGTCAGCTAACTGGTCAAGTTCTGTTGTCTTGAGATTCAGAACAGTGGATAGGGTGGCAATGTGTTTCCTGAGCTTTGTTGAGGTTAGTGCTTTTGGATTCTTTATGCCATTACATTCATTCACCAACTGTCTTATGCAGTCAGAACCCCTGAGATAATGGACAGACTGTGGCAAAAGCAAATAATCTGTTTTCATCCAGCACTCCACATTCTTCTCGCTTCTCAGTCAGAGCATCTAGTGATTCTCTCATGAGAGGAGTGAGGAGAACAGGAACTTTCCTTCCTCTTTTTCCCACAATGGTTATCCGAACAAAATGTTTGCAAAGCTTCTGCTCAAGAGCTGTAAGGGCCAAGTTCACATCATCATGCGTTTCTGACATGTCCTTTGACAAGTACACAGACAGAGGCGTTCTGGATAGCTCACCCGCTCTCCGGCGATTGAAGAGGATAACTTGTGCTAGGGTCACTTTAGCAAGGTCTTTCCAGTTTGAGGGTGAAGGCTCTTCGGTGAGGGTATTCAAGTGTTGCTGCTGTTTCTCTGATAAAAAGCAATGGAGATTCTGGACATCCTGAGTGAATGGGAGGAGTTGAGGAGAATTCCACTTGGTTTGGTCAAGTTGAGTTAGTGCTTGACTTGCAATGTCAAATTTCCAACTTTCTTGGTATAGCTGTGCAAATTCATCAGCATCTTGGACAGCTTGTTTATCTTTGTCTTCAATCCTTCCGACTTTATAAACATGGCCAAAGAACGCAAGCTGTGTCCAACTTTGCGAGCAAGAGATGGACGGTGAAATTTGCCAGTTTTATCATTGAACCCAGCCAGGGATCGTGCAGCAGAGACAACATGACTGTACTGTTCAGGTTTTATGAGGTCTTTGACAGTCTTCACAGGTGCAACCTTTTTTGCTTCCAGTAGCAGTCTGCCAAGTTCTCTCAACTTTTGTCGAATATGCTGGTGTTGGCTAGTTACCCTCTCATTCTTGGTAAAGAGTCTGCACCCATACTCCAGAATGCATGGGTCTTCCTTTATTGCAACTGCAATATTGTCTTGATTCATGTCACTTAAGAACTTCCACTATGCTTCACCAAGTCCAAGTGGAGCAGGTTCAGTAAAAGCCACCAATGCCTGGACTCTAGTTTTACCTTGTGATGATTTACCCTTAGGCTTGAATTTGCAGACCTGAAAATGTCGCCACATCACTCTTTTTGTGAACAATCCATAGCAGTACACACAATGTGTAAATTCTTGTCCTTTCATCTTTTCTTTGGTTGTTTCCATGGGATCATTTTTCCTCTGTGGGATTCCAAAACTTCAATGTTATGCTCAAAGTTGCCTTTATTTCGGATATAATCTAATTGGAGTCGCCTTTCTTTTGAGTTTTTTGGCAAACTTAAAGCTTTGACAACTTACGAATTAAATGTCTTGACATTTTTTGAACCTGTTGTCCACAGTAGAAGCAGTGATGTTTCTTGTTATAACTTCTGGAACCATCTTCTTTTTTCAAAGCTGGATTAACGTACACGGATGGCTCTTCTACCATTTCATCTTCATTAGCATGTGCTGTGACAATAGGAAATCTTTGTGTGGAATCAGGTTCTGTTTCAAATCTTCCGTACTGCCTAGACTCACACTGGGGCTGACTGGAGGACTTTGTTCTCATCCGACTTGTAGAATCAACTTTGTCCTTTTTCTTATTTTCCATGGACAACTCCATGCTGCTGTCACTGTCTGTGCTTTCCTCCCTGAAATGTGGAATATACTCCTCTTCACTACCTCCGCTTGTATTGTCTGATTCTACAAGAGACTTTTGAAAAAAGAAAACTCAAGTTAATAACTGAGCCTCCACTTAGTTTGTCATGTATGACAACCTATCTACATTTCAGTTATATGCTGCAATATCAGAATTTCTTAAAACCCTAAAAGGAATCAATCAGAACAGTACAGTAAAGTCAATATAGATCCTAACATGTATCATTCACAAAATACCATGCCTATGCTTTTTACAAACTACAGAACAAATATAAAGATTGTAAAAGCATGTGTGTTCTGTTGGTCCGCTTTAATTATAAAATGAAGGGGGAAAGAAAAGGCCTACCGGGTGCCAACAACTTCTCTTTGGCCTTTGTGAAGCAATTTCAGAGTTTGATGTGGAAGGGTGAGCATCGTCATCATCACTTGAATCATAGAGAGCATCGGAGCATGGCATTTCATCCATCTGCAAAACAGTTGTCAAGATATTTTTAATCATTTCATTCTTAATGTAATAAAAAATATTACATTGGGAAAAGTGAGAAATGGCCATTAACACATACCAGAATACTTTTTGTCCTCCTAAGCTTTGGAACAGCTTCATTGTATGAGTGCAGACTGAATCTATCTTTATTGAATCATCATCAGTTTCAAGCACAACACTCTTATCTGAGTCAGACACAGATTTAGCAACATCTGACACTGCATCTTTCTGCAAAACAGAGACACATGCAGATGTGGTTCATGACTTTCCTTACATCAAGGAAATCCATAGGTTTTTGAAATTCTTCTCTAGTCAATATTATGTATTTAATGTATCTGAGGCTTACCAAAATGTCTGTCATTCTTTTGTTTTGAACAACTTCATTACAGTGTGAAGTCAAAGGGTGGTCTGTGCCACAGCCTTCATCTGTATCCTCACTATCAGAGTACTCCACAAGTGAAAACTTGGAAACTATAAACTAAATATGAATAAAAAAAGAATATACCTTAAAAATGAACGTAGAAAAAGGTAAGTGATAAGACAACTGTTCTCCAAACAGCTAATTAATGCATGGTCTATGGCTCGTGTGGAAGCAACTTTTCATATCACGTTTGCCTTACAATTAATCTGGTAACATGCCTTTTACAAGAGTTATGAGCAAGTCCCTTAACAGTATCAGAGATGCAATGGATCACATACTAAATACCCTGTAGATATTAGATGTGATAGTTGGGAGTTGAGCTTAACATAATCTGAGATTTGACACTACCATGCATTTAGGAGTAAAAATACTTGGACTATCGTAAAAAAGAGCTCCATAAGGAAAATCAAAAGTACAAGTTCTTGGTGTAAAGTGGCCCTACAAAGCTAGAAAGATCAAAATTGTGCGTGACGTGAGAGAGGCCCCACAAGTTGAGAACATCCCAAATCATGAAGAGGTCAGGAGGACCCTACATGGGCCAAAATAGAAACACAGTGTGTGAGCCTGCGATGTCTCGGAGCAAATAAAAGACATTGCAATGGACTACAGTATAAACACAGCATTAGACATACAACAGACTGGGAAGTGGTGAATTATGCTTATTATAATTTACAGTTTGACACTGTCAGGTTTTTCAGTACTGATGTAAAATAACTTCTAATTACATCCATACGGGAGAAACATGGAAAACAAGGAGTGTGTGATGTTGTGATGCTGATGTGAAAATCACTTCGCATCCAGGGGCCCCATAAGGGCCAAAATAGAAACACAGAGTGTGTGAGTCTGAGACGTTTACCAGGAAAAGCAATACAAACACCTTCCCATCTAAACAAAGATACCAGACAGTACACAGCCACAGCCATAAAAGAAAGAATCTGCATTACCTGTGTGCTGACATCATCTTTGTGTGAATCTCCATGTGAAGTGTGATCTGTGGAGGACATCCCCAGATCAGCTGCCCCAGCAGGAGCCTGCTTGTTGGTCACCTGAAAGATTAGCAGTGATAGTTAGCTCATGTGAAAGTTTTTTCAGCATATATAAGACAATGCAACTCACTACAGTATAAATACCCCTTTAAACACCACACAGATAGATGTTTAATCTAACTCACCTTTTCACGCCAAGGCCACTTGGAATCACCAGAGTTGAAATCAGTTTCAGTTCCAATTTCTATGGCCTGAACAGCAAAGAGGCACAAATGTGGCCTGTCCTTTACTATTATCTTTTTTATTACACAGTTTGGTGATTTGTGGTTGTCATTCACTAATCTTCCCAGGGATCCATCTTCTTTGGATGCATCAATACTAAAAGCCAGAGAAATAAAGTGAACCTTTGAAATCATGTAATACTGAATCATCAAATGTACACACTTACAATGTAAAAACATTAAATAGCACATAACACAGAGGTCAACTTAAACTGTAGGATAACACTACACAGATAAATCTCTTCTCATGTCTCAAACATGTCAACACTGCTTCATTTGTTCATCCATCAGTTATTTAAATATTTGACTCATGAGTTAATAAGAATTGCCTGAATCTCTACACAACATGTGATTTGCTTACCACCAGCGGTGATTCTGCCATTCAAATTCATACAGAAATGTACTCTCTTTCTCTGAGTAGTGTCTTGACTGGCATTCTTCCACTGATATGAGTTCACCCCTGTACTCCAGTACAAAAGCCCCTGGTTCAATGGTCTGGGCTGCAAACACTCCTCTTCCTATAGAGGCATTTTAATAGAAATACTGAGCCAACACTTAATTATAGACCATATAATCATACTAAAATAACAACTCCATACCTTTATTACTGTCAATAAATGTTTGTATGCAACCTGACTTGTCACTGGAAGACTGAATGTACACCTTTGCTTCTTCAGCAGGCCGAATCCTTTCCTTCCTTTTGATCATTATGGCTCATATCATTACATAGATAACCATAGTACCAATGAAAACAGCTATGCCCTCTCTGAGACAGTGGTTTACATTGATATTAAACCAATTTAATTCAACCTGAATGTATCTACAATATTATTAAAAGAGAAACATCAGATCCATACCAAAGGTACAAGGTAGTCAAATGATGCTTCTCCATCTGTAACACTGGACTGGTACCCACTGTCAGAACACTGATGTGGCACTAAGTGAGCCAGCAGGTTAAACACTGTTTACTCACATTTGTGCTCATACAAAGTCAGGAGTTCACAGCATGTGCACCAGAAAAACATCCCTAGCAAACTAAGTTACATACATCAATAAATGCTATTCATAGACTCATATTACAGACTGCTTTGATTGAACTGTTCCTGATTAATGTGCTTTGCTGTGCATATATGGCAGTGCAGCAGTAGCTAGCGGAAGAAGCTAACGGAAGTAGCTAGCGACTTTTAGCCCACAGTAAAGGCTAGCGATTTGTAGCCGACAGTAAAATGCATTGATAGATACCAGACAGTAGACGTTATTTGGAAGAAGTAGCTGACATACGAGCTATAAATCTATGTAATTGCACTTCAGCTGCAGGCGATGCAGTAGTATCTAGTGGAAGAAGCTAGCATGTGGAGCTAGCGAGTTTTAGCCGACAGCAGAAGCTACCAATTTGTAGTAAAAGTTACTGATAAGTACCTCACAACAGAAGTTAGTAGCGAGAAGTAGCTGATATATGAGTGCAGCTCAGCTGCAGGCAGAGTCCAGAGAAAGACGTAAAATCACAGAAAGAGTCAAATGAAGCAAACCTACCTGTCGCTGTTGACATTAACGTTGATATCACTCCGCTGGTACCAAGCGGAATAAGAAAATAGGCCCATGTCTCGAACTGGCAATGCCAGAAGTGAAGTAGCCTATCAAATGTCCTCCTTCGGTAGGCTGCGTGTCTCATTGGTTCAAATGACACACACTTCCGGAAGTGTGTGTGTGTGTGTGGTTGATTTTGGACCCCACGAGGTTGCTGCATGGGCCCCTCACTGTTGGTGGGCTCCTTGGGAAGAGAACCCCAGAAGTAATATTTACAAGTACACACACACACACACACACACACACACTGACACACACACACACAGACACACTGACACACACACACACAGACACACACAGACACACACACTGACACACACAGACACACACACACACAGACACACTGACACACACAGACACACACACACACACACTGACACACACAGACACACTGACACACACAGACACACACACACACACACACACACACACTAGAGGCTGTCTCGTACAGTGAGTCTGGATGGTAGCCTTATGTTACTCTAGCTCCATCACACTGAGTGTTTCCGCCTCTCTGCAGGTGGCGCTGTTCGTCATGGCGGTGTATCTGTACCGTGCATTTGGAGAAGGCCGCGCTCTGAAACGGACCAATCTGCTGGCTGGCAGAGACCACGCCCCCACCGATGACCTGGGGGAGCCGAACTACGCCTACAATGACCAGGATGGAGCTTACATGGACCCCCATCACCTGCCTTATCACCATGACAACTTAGCACCTTATAGCTCCAGATTTGTATCCATGCATCATATATTGTGCTCATACTGTGTACTGTACTCTGATTGGATTATAGTGACACTTATACTCTGTACTTAGCTGCATATACAGTTTTTTCTGAATGCTTAAACACTAACAATGATTCTTATAGCACAATTTCTAAAACTATTAATAGTTATAGCAAAATCACTCACTGAGTTTACAAAACTAAAAACAAAAAACTGCTTTACACTCAGTTTGCACTTTTGTAACACACAATTTGCAATTGTATAAATATAATCCACTTCACAGCATCTTTTTGCTGAACTGTAAACACAACTCACTGCTTTACACACAACTTCCAAATGATCAACACACTCCTAGTAAAACTACACACATGTATGGCTGGTGTTTACACTATGTTGCCAACTGTCTGGCTACACTGTCACATGTGAGAACTGTTTTACATCATTAGTTCACTTTGCAATCAGCATGAGCTGTAAATAAGCCACAGGTAAGCTTCAGTGTGGAGAACAATGGAGGGAGAAGAAGACTGAGAAGAGTGAGAATTAGAGGAGGATGAGGACATGAGGAAGCAGGAGGAAGAGGAAGTAGTGTAAATACTAGCCATACATGTGTGTAGTTTTACTAGGAGTGTGTTGATCATTTGGAAGTTGTGTGTAAAGCAGTGAGTTGTGTTTACAGTTCAGCAAAAAGATGCTGTGAAGTGGATTATATTTATACATTTGCAAATTGTGTGTTACAAAAGTGCAAACTGAGTGTAAAGCAGTTTTTTTGCTTTTAGTTTTGTAAACTCAGTGAGTGATTTTGCTATAACTATTAATAGTTTTAGAAATTGTGCTATAAGAATCATTGTTAGTGTTTAAGCATTCAGAAAAAACTGTAATACCATCAGTGTGTAGTTGGCACATTGTGTGCTTAGTAATATGATGGTTTGTGTTAACTGTGTGGTACAAAAATACCATTTTTACAAAGGTTTGAAGAGTTAAGCAAGATGTATTAGCTTTTGCAAGAGATCTGCAATGTTTTGCTGATTTGGTGTAAGGTTGTTTTATTTGTGTGTAGAGTTTTGCACAAATTTTTTATTTTTTGTCTGAGTGCTTCGGTTTGGACAAAAGCAGCAGTTGTTTAGAGGGTGTTTTTACATTGGAAACGCATTAGGAGGGGGACAGAGAGAGCTGCAGTTAGGGGCAGTTGAGAAACATTCAGGTTGCCATGGATACAGGCAGGCAGGGCTGTACCTTTGATGACTCAGAGATCAAAGGCATACAAAGATATATAAAGGTCCACCTTTGTGCAATAAAGCTGTTGGTGGAGAGTTTCAAGGAGAGACAGCAGGAGATTTTGGAGAGTTCGTGTAAACGAAGGAAAATAATCTCAAACTGATTACTGGACTAAACTCGAGAAGAGACGGATCAGAGAGGAAGAACGAAACAGCTGCAGAGGAGGATAACATCTTTTACACATTTCTTCATACAGTCAGATTCGTGGTGAGTACCAACAGTAGTGAGTGATAAGTGCAACTTCATGGCGTTTATTCAAAGAGAGAGAAAGAGTGTGTGTGTGTCTGCACTAGGGTTGGGCGGTATCCAAATTCTGACACCGTCAAACGGCCTCCACATTTTACCCCACTGTACGTGAATACTGTGCCGTGCACGGCAGGTGAAGTGCATTATAAACTGCCTGAAACTTGACAAGCCATCTTTTTCAGTTAATATAGTTTTATTGAGGCCGTTTAAAAACGCATATAGCGAACAGACTTTTTTAAATTCCATGCTGGCAGCACACCGCGGTATTAAACTGGTATGAGCCCGTCCCGATGTGTTTCTGTTTGTGTTTGTAATTTTACCATGTTAAGAGCCTTGTGCAGTATTTATGGTAAAAAAAACACTTGTCCGGTAAACTGAAAACCTGCCGGTCACGTTTTCCGCTGCCAAGTTTTTCTAATGGAAACAATTCAAATTCTAAATGTGGGCTCAGACAGAACCAAACTTTTCAGAAACTAAACACCATCTCAGCTGAGTTCTTCTAAGGGACCCGGTCACAGGTGCGACTATAGCTCTGTCTCTCTCTGTCTCCCTCTCTCTCTCCCCCTCTCTCTGTCTCTCTGTCTCTCTCTGTCTCTCTCTCTCTCTCACCTCATGTTCATAAACTTTATCAAAGGTCTCCAAAAGTAAAATATATTATACATTGACATTTGTAGGAGCAGATGCATTTGGCAGATGACCCTCGTTGAAGGGCTCTCTCATAGACTCCCATGTTAAAAATGACACTGCTTAAAAAACTGCTTAATATGTGAAAAACTTGTTGACCCGGAATGTGCTCTGTGAGATGAACATGTTGATATTTGAATGGCTGATTTTTTAGAGGGTGTTTTTACATTGGAAATGCATTAGGAGGGGACAGAGAGAGCTGATACAGTTAAACATTCAGGTTGTAGTCTTTATCAGACTTTAAGCATTGTATCTGTCATATTGATCGTCCTTCAGCTGTATACTACTTTTCCACATTCACATCACACAGCCTGAGCTTCTTATAATCTTATGGTTTTTGGCAAGCAATCAAAATAATAATTGTTCTTTTGTTCTTGTTTTTCACCCTCTTTCTTTCTTTCTTTCTTTCTTTCTTTACTGTCCAGGAAAAAGACAGTATGGTAAACCGACTGTCAGAGGACATGTCCTCCTTAGAAAATCAGCTGTCCAAGAGCATGGCCAAGTACAGTCCGTTGGACCCCGAAAAGCTGGTGGACATCTTTCTGCCAATGTGGTTAAAATCACAGGAACCACAGAAGAAAGAACGTGTCGCAGAGACACCAACACAGAGCAGGGCCAAGGTCACACATTCGGAGGACAGTGAGATGGACAGCCTCTTTGCAAGGATCAATGCAGACATCTGGTACTACCATGACCGTGAGGACTACCGGAATAGCTGGTACTACCAGGTCTGCCAGGCTGAGCGAACAAGTGTGCAGACCACCGATGGACTTGTCTCAGAGACACCAGCACAGAGTAGGGCCAAGTACAGTCCGTTGGACCCCGAACAGCTGGTGGACATCTTTCTGCCAACGTGGTTAGAATCACCGGAACCACAGAAGAAAGAACATGTCACAGAGACACCAGCACAGAGCAGGCCCACGTACAGACCGTTGGACCCCAAACAGCTGGTGGACATCTTTCTGCCAACGTGGTTAAAATCACAGGAACCACAGAAGAAAGTACGTGTCGCAGAAACACCAGCACAGAGCAGGCCCACGTACAGACCATTGGACCCCAAACAGCTGGTGGACATCTTTCTGCCATCGTGGTTTAAATCAAAGGAACCACAGAAGAAAGAACGTGTCGCAGAGACGCCAGCACAGAGCAGGGCCAAGGTCACACATTCGGAGGACAGTGAGATGGACAGCCTCTTTGCAAGGATCAATGCAGACATGTGGTACTACCATGACCGTGAGGACTACCGGAATAGCTGGTACTACCAGGTCTGCCAGGCCGAGCGAAAAAGTGTGCAGACCACCGATGGACTTGTCTCAGAGACACAAGCACAGAGCAGGGCCACGTACAGACCGTTGGACCCCAAACAGCTGGTGGACATCTTTTTGCCAACGTGGTTTAAATCACAGGAACCACAGAAGAAAGAATGTTTCGCAGAGACACCAGCACAGAGCAGGCCCACGTACAGACCGTTGGACCCCAAACAGCTGGTGGACATCTTTTTGCCAACGTGGTTTAAATCACAGGAACCACAGAAGAAAGAACGTGTCGCAGAGACACCAGCACAGAGCAGGCCCACGTACAGACCGTTGGACCCCAAACAGCTGGTGGACATCTTTCTGCCAACGTGGTTAAAATCACAGGAACCACAGAAGAAAGAATGTTTCGCAGAGACACCAGCACAGAGCAGGCCCACGTACAGACCGTTGGACCCCAAACAGCTGGTGGACATCTTTTTGCCAACGTGGTTTAAATCACAGGAACCACAGAAGAAAGAACGTGTCGCAGAGACACCAGCACAGAGCAGGGCCAAGGTCACACATTCGGAGGACAGTGAGATGGACAGCCTCTTTGCAAGGATCAATGCAGACATCTGGTACTACCATGACCGTGAGGACTACCGGAAAAGCTGGTACTACCAGGTCTGCCAGGCTGAGCGACAAAGTGCGTAGACTACCAGGACCGATCCAGCCTGGGCAACCCGAAGAGTAGGGATAGTTGTGGAAAGGAGCTTTTACCATTTTTATGCATGTTTTATCCTGTTTCCTGTAATTTGATTATTTTGTGCTTTATAAATATACTTGACTTGACTTGATCTTGTTTACTTGACCTTATTTTATCTTATGAGCGCTATATGTGTGTGTGTGTGTAATCTACTGTGGCGGCAAGCCTGGTTGTAAAGTCTGACAGCAGCAGGGAGGAAGGACCTGTGGAAGCGCTCCTTCACACAGCGTGGATGGAGCAGCCTGTCACTAAAGGAGCTGCTCAGTGCTGTGCATGGGGTGGGTGGTGACAGCTTTGCCAGCATCCTCTGATCTCCCACCTCCTCCACAGGATCAAGGAGGTGGAGTCTGCTCTGGCCCTTCTTGTAAAGTGCAGCTGTGTTGTCGGTCCAGTCCAGTTTCTTGTTCAGATGAGGTCATCACAGACACACAGAGCGATCATCTACATCCTCATCATCTGCTCTAAAGCTGCAACAACGATCAATGAACGGAAGTTTGAACCTTTTCAGGACGTTGTCCACTGTTTGTCCATCAAATGTCAGAATGCACTGATTGATTAATCATGGGCAATCAATCAATAATGAAACAATCATCAGCTCTAGAAAACTGCAGCATTAAGGTTTACATTTGAACACAGACTGCACATGGCGTCTATTGACTTTGTTTAAAATCATGCCAAATGTCCTGTCATACTGGGCCTCGGCCACCAGGGGGCTGCTCGTGTGACCTGCAGGCGGTCCTTTCAAATCCTGTTTTTGGTGTCGCTCTTCCTCCTGCTGTAAACCCCCCCTCCGCCTGGTGGTTCAGTCTCAGAGGCCTCCGTCCTGTGCACTGAAACCACTGCGGTGTTTTCCCTCTAACTGAAAGTGAGAGTCCGGACTTTCCTGTCAACAGAAAAACACCCCCACAGCTGATTTAAAGGTGAACAGGAGCACCATGGTAACCATGTAATACCACACCGAACCAGCAGGCGGTGCAGTGAGTCAGCACAGGCTCTACTCCGCCCTCAGTCCAATCAGAGCGGAGGATTGAGAGTCAGCAGGGCTGCTGTGTGTATAGAAGCCTCCATCAGCAGCCTGCATGCTGATCTGCTGGATGAACTTCCTCCAGTGTGAACGGGGCCTCATCAGTTTCTCCCTGCTCGCAGTCATTGTGCTACTTCCTGTGTTTGTGCTTCCAGCCGGCTGAGCAGACAGTATCTCTCCTTACAGCGTTTGTTGTGTTGGATAAACTCTAAATTATTCTATTACAAAAAAACAGTCCAAAGTAAATGAGCATGTGTCTCATTCAGCAGGTGTGAGCAAAGAAGAAGAGCTGGATGAAAAGCTTCAAGGCTGATCTGTGGGGGATGAGACCCCAAAAAGATTTAAAAAGGACTTCTAATCAGAACTCTCAGACCTCTGCGGCACACTGCTGAAATGAGCCCGAAATCAAGAACAAAGTGGAACACATCACATGGCTGACAGCAAAGTCGTTCTGTTTTAGTGCTGTGATCTGTGTGGGACTTAAAGTCAAACTGCAGATTCATTAACAACAAACAACAAATAAATATCACAGCACGGCGGTGCAGCAGATTCATAAAGACTCTTATCTTTACAGGCTCCATGCCTTCGGTGCTGCTGGACATGACGCCTCAGTGTGAGTTGGGTGCAGGCTAGGTTAGGCTAACAGTTTCTCCCTGCTCCCAGTCTGTGTGCACACTATCCCTGAATCCAGGCCAAGCTAAGCTAATAGCAACCTCTGTGTGCATGCAGTGCAGAAACGCTAACGCTGCTACGCCTCTGCATGGAGGCTTAGGTTGTGTTAGCTGGGATGGTGTTGTGTGGAGATTAGAGGAACGCAGCTGCTGCCCTATTTGTCTGCAGCAGCTGATTGCTGAAAGATAAAAAACTACAAAAGTGCATCTGAGTCGCCTAAGGGTGCTCAGCACACTGCAAAAACAGCTCTACTAGAAAAAAGGAAAATATTCTTATAGTCAATCAAATTATCTTGTATCAAGCAAATGAATCTGCCAATGGGGTAAGCTTTTTTTTCTTGACAAGAATTCTTAAAATAGGCCCAAAATTCTTGGCTCTGTAAGACTAAAATGAGACTTAAAACAAGACAGAAAATCTTCAATTAATCCATTTTGTTCTAAAACAAGAAATGAAAAACCACTAATTTAAGATTAAGTAACTTAAAATTAGAATTTAAGTCTATCTACTAAATTAACTTTAGGAAATGACACCTTAATCTGAGATGGATAATAAGCATGAAGGTAGTTAAAATAAGATATCATTTCTTAAAACAGTATAACAAATATAAGTGAAGTTGTCTTAAATCAAGCCACCAAAAGTTTTTCATTCAATATTGTGTATTTAATTCAAAACAGGACCACTTTCACATTCCAAAAAACATCAACAACAAATGTGAGGAATGTGATGAACTTTTCTTTAAAAAATCAAATACAAGCTTCTACAAACAAAGGGGCTCACTCGCTCAGGGAATGACTTCCACTCACCAATCGCTTCTTTGTAGTGGGGGTCAAATCCTGCTCGTGGATTGAATGGTGAAGTACCTCTGTTTGCAGTACTGACAGGAGTGTAGAAATGGTAGGTCATGTGCAGGGCATAGTAATATGCCATGAGGTAGAGAAGTCTGTCCATGGTGAAGGTGCTCAGTGGAGTGTTTCCAATGGCGATCATGCAGTTGTCCTCAGAAACGAGCGGAACAGGAGAAGACAGGCCCTGCTGCCGCACGAACCCATCAGGATCCTCAGAAGTCTGGATGACACAAATAAATGAAGAAGATTAGAAAAGTAACATAAACTTTGACCTGGATGAGGACATTAGTGAAATTCTATGGTCACAATAAATCCCCTGCAAATGCTGAATGCAGCACAGCTAGAGCCAATGAAGTCAGTACTACATTAAGCACACTGTAGGAAACACTTCCCCTTCCCCTGGAACCATGGAAATGATCAAAGTTTATCTCAAAGTAACTAAACTAAATATAAAATGTATGAAAAACAGGAATATATTATGAACAATCTTACCGAAAGGACATGGAAAAGAGCCTCGCTGCTTGAGCCCAGTTTCTTTGGTGGCATAGTGCTGGACGGACAGAGCAGTGGCAGGGCTCTGAAGACAGCTGTGATATGCTCCACTGGTTGAATGGAAAAGGCACAATACAACGTGGTACTATAAGTAACTCTAACATAAATAATTGAGACATTATTATGTAAAAAGAACTAAATGTGTCATGACTTCACCTCCATTCAAAGTTTTTGGAGGCTTCATGGCCTTCTTCATCACACCATAAAACTGGACCTTTGAGTAGAAGCTTTTCCATCTGTTCTGCATCTAAGTGGGACCAACATTACTTACGTGATCCAGTTCCCTGAAACAAGGGTAAGCCTCTAGAATCTTTGTTGCTCTGTCTTGCTCCTGTAAGACGTCAGAGGTGATGAAGGGTCTTCGAGACTCGAATTCAAGGTTCAGCAATTGAGTTACCGCAGCTTTGTTTGGCTTTTTGGACTTGTACATTTCTTGGAGGGTCTTGTAGTGTCTTGCTTGGATTTTCTGGCTGTCCATGACATCAGCTGAACAAGCTGAAGACATTACAGGGACATTATGATGGAAAGATTTTAGTGGTGAACAGTAGAAAATGTCAAATGTAACTATTTTTCTCCAAAATGAAACCCTTACATCAAGAAATGCATGGTTATATGTTGTTATAGCTATGATATTAAAAAATGTAGCATTATAATAGGAGTTAATGGGACCTGTAGGAGCCATGAAGTTAACATGCAATTGCCTTTGTTTGTCGCTAGATGGCAGGTTAGGGTTGGTGGGTAAGGCTTAAATGAACACAGGTGATTCAGGTGAGCAGATCAGACAGGTATGGGAGCTGGGAGGTCGTACAGTTTTTACCGCCGACACGTTTTTTCTGTTTTGTAATCATGATCAAATACTTTGTTAACAATAAACGGGAACCTCAAACAAAGAGTACGATGCATCAAATGATTCATTTTGGAAATAACAGCACGTAGGAAAACAACATCCCCTGCACCCAACCGAGTGGCTGAAGGCTGGTAAAATCGGCACTACACAAGTAAAAACCTGATCTCATCGGGAGGTTGGAAAAAGGACGCGCAGAAATGCCGACTGGAGCGGTTGATCGAGTGGCAGCTTGTCTTATGGAGAACGGTAAATCATGCTCTTTAATTGAAAAGAAAAATGATTATGGACATTGAAAGAAGATAAAGGAGGCCCGGTTGGTGCATACACTAGGAGCAGATAAAGGGATTGTGTGTTTGGATCTTGTGCGCTGCCGCAGTGAGAAACTACAATGACTACGGTGTGCTGCATTCAAGTCCAATGATGAGGCTCGGACTTTTCAACGAGTTCATGGAAATTGAATGGAGTGGATGATCGTTCGCTGTGATGGTTGTATGGACAAAAACAAGCTGATATGAAATGTTTCTGTTTGAATTGGCACTCGTGATTCATTGACAATGGAGGATCAGCAACATGTTGTGGAACCTGAACGTGCCGAGGTGCAATGTGATGTTGTGGAGAAAAGATCAAGAAAGCCTACTTTTAAAGGAATCACCATAGTAGTTGAAAGGCTTCAAAGGGAAAGAAGTGCCTATTTTAAACAAGCAAACAAGTTAAAAGTACAAATCACCTCTCTTTTGGATTCTCAGGAAAATGTCCCCATTGTTTGGAAAAACTTCAAAAGTTTTGGACAAATGTGTCAGCGTGCCTCTGAACTTCATAACACATTGCTCTCTGAGTTTCCCTCATCTCCAGAGGAGGAGAAAAAGCAGAAGGCATGGTTTAAGTCAAAAAAGGATGACAATGATGCATTTATGGAAAAGATCACAATGTGGTTAAAGGACAATGGAGCTTCATGCGATGATGATGAAGAAACTGTGAATAAAAGTGCAAATATTGATGAAGATGAAGATGCAATGGGTGATGGGAATGTATTGATTGATGAAAATGATGATGATGGCAAAAGTGCAAGTAATGAGAGTCAAGTTGAAATGAATCCTGGTGACAGTGTGTCAAATGTATCAAGCAAAAATCGAGCAAGCAAAGTCATTCTAGCAGATCATCTGTGTCTAGGACGTCATCGGCGTGCTTGAGGTTGAAATCAGAAAAAGCAGCTTTAATGGAGAAAGCCGCTGCTCTGCAAAGGAGGCATGAACTGGAGGAACCAGAAGTGGAGAAAAGCCTCCATCAGATGGAATGGACAGAGTTTCAAGATCTAGCAGCATGTTGATATGTGATCCTGCTTCATCTACACACGCTCTGATCATATAACAGCTGATTAGTCCCACTGAAGGAGACAAACTGTCTGGAAGCTCTGCACTGTCACTTAAAATAAAATGTAGAATAATGTAATAAAAGGTAATTATTTTTGACTTCCGGTTGAGTAACCATGATGTAGGCAGCACAAACGCAGGGCTCCTCGGTCTACGAGAACAACGCCGTATTTTTTCAAAGAATTTTTAAGTAATAACGACAAAAAGTGAAGAGGCGTTTACAATATGCCCAGGAAAAGCAGGAAGATCAGTCTCCTCCCTCAGCTCAGCTCATCCATCATCAGGGTCATGGCGGCTGCTGTGAGCAGCACTCATCTGTTTTGACTGGTTTTTGTTTTTTTGATTTTTTTCTTCCTTGTTATTATAGTTTATATGTATAAACTATACACGTATGCACAAAACGTACTTTACTTGTTCTGACACTACAATCGATGTTATCTCACTGTTTTGTTATCATTTCTATAGCTGAGTTTACATATATTCTTTGTCATATCACCATGCTGTAGTGGTGCACCATCTACACCATCTAGAATGCTACACACTCACACCAGTGTAGTGTAGGGCCGGTAGTGCACCATGCTGTAGTCCAGGAGTCCACTTCCTCTGTAAGAAACCTTTCTGATTATAAATATGCTGTTCAAACAGGAAGATATAAGGTGAGGACGTGCATTTAAGAATCCTCTGAATATGTGGATGTATTTCCTCAGGGTTTAGTTAAGCTATTTTTAATGAAACCCTTCAGTGATGGAGTTGCTGCAGCTCTGTGATGTCATCCGTGACGACACGTTACCGGAGCTGGGAGTCCGACTGGAAGATCATGAAGGTAACGGCCTTCAGCTCAGACACAGAACCCTGCTGGCTGCTGAGGAGGGCAGCAGAAAGCAGGCAGAGGGAGACAGGTGAACTGACAGGCTGACTACGTTGCAGGCCTGCCCACGGTGGTGAAGCTGGTGGACAAGCAGACATTACTGAAGGAGAGAGAGGAGAAGAAAAAGGTAAGAGACAGCATGGGTCCGTACTTTAGATCGGAGGTAATTCCTCCCAGTTAGGTGACACTTAATAATGAGAACATGAGGTTTAGGGTGGTGAGATGCTGCTCATCCCACTTCTCCCAGTCTCCAGCCTGCAGCTGTGATCAGACACATGAGCTGAGCTGTTTCTTCACAGATGGAGGAGGAGAAGAGGAGGAACAAGGAGGAGGCTGCCAGGAGGAAACAGGAGCAGGAGGTCCGTGTGTTCCAGAAGCTTTGACCTCCTCGGTTTGTGAGCAGGATTCTCATGTGTTCTCAAAAAATAATGCCTCAGCCACCTAACTTTTGTTTTGTGGAAAACGACTCACTTTTTGTGTTTTCTTCATAAAAAATTACTGTTGCATCAAGTAATCAAACTGGCATTTAAAGGGTTAAATTCCTCAAAATGATTTAATGTTTGGTAGTTTTGAGCAGGGCTGAAGTTGTTTAACATATTTATGCAGAAGAAAGCAGAAAAAAACATTAATCTGTTAAGTTTTTATAGCGTTTTTTTGTAAGTGGACATTTTTGAGTCCCCAATGACGCCCGAGGGTTAAGTAAATAAACTAAAGTAAGGCTAAATTGACATGGAATAACAGACATGCAATGAACAGAACATAAAATGAATGGTGGATGTAATGGCAAACATAGACCCTTATATGAACGAGTGGAACAGTGTAATAATGTAATAATGTAACAGGTACCACATGGATCGGTGAGGTGGTACTCGTGTGCAAGTGGTGCAAGATGGAGTAAACAGTGCAAATAGTCGTCATTGTGCAGTGTATACTAAAGTGACCTTCTGAAGTGACAGTGCAGAGCAGTGCATTAATTACTGTTCAACAGTCCAACAGCAGAGGGGAAGAAGCTGTTCTTGTGGCGTGAGGTTCTGGTCCGAATGGACCGTAACCTCCTGCCTGAGGGGAGTGGCTCAAAGAGTCCGTGTCCAGGGTGAGAAGGGTCAGCTGTGATCCGACCTGCACGCCTCAGAGTCCTGGAGACGTACAGGTCCTCGATAGATGGCAGGCTGCAGCCGATCACCTTCTCAGCAGAGCGCACCACACGCTGCAGTCTGTGCCTGTCCCTGGCAGTGGCCCCAGCGTACCACACTGTGATGGAGGAGGTGAGGATGGACTCAATGATGGCCGTGTAGAACTGAACCATCATCCTGGCTGGCACCTTGAGTTTCCTCAGCTGCCGCAGGAAGTACATCCTCTGCTGGGCCTTTTTGATGAGGGAGCTGATGGTGAGCTCCCACTTGAGGTCCTGGGTGATGGTGGTACCCAGGAAGCGGAAAGAGTCCACTGTGGAGATGGGGGTGTCTGTCAGGGTGAGGGGGGGTGATGGAGCTGGCACTTTCCGAAAGTCTACTGTCATCTCCACTGTCTTCTGGGCATTCAGCTCCAGGTTGTTGTCAGCAAACCAGGACACCAGACGGTCCACCTCCCTCCTGTCCAGACTCATCCCCGTCTGAGATGAGTCCAATGAGGGTGGTGTCGTCAGCAAACTTAATCAGCTTGACAGACTGGTGGCTGGAGGTGCAGCAGGTGGTGTACAGGGAGAAGAGCAGAGGGGAAAGTACACAGCCTTGGGGGGGTACCGGTGCTGATGGTCCTTGTGTCCGAGACATTCATCCCCAGCCTCACATGCTGTCTCCTGTCTGTCAGGAAGTCAGTGATCCACCGGCAGATGGAGTCTGGAACATGCAGCAGGGACAGCTTGTCTTGGAGGAGAGCTGGGCGGATTGTGTTGAAAGCAGAGCTGAAGTCCACAAACAGGATCCTAGCATTGGTTCCCGGGGAGTCCAGATGCTGCAGGATGTAGTGAAGGGTCAGGTTGACAGCATCGTCCACAGATCTGTTAGCTCTGTAGGCGAACTGCAGGGGGTCCAGGAGGGGTAAAATAAAAATGAATAACTACAGAAAGTCTCTGCAGCGTTTTAATAGGTCACTGTCATTCATAGTTTGGAGAAGGTTTCTCTCCCTTTAAGGAACTCGTTAATATAACTAATTATAATAAATACACAAAGCTGGAGTGGGTAGTTTTATCACTGCTCTAAGCTCACCTCTCTTTGTGCCCCCCTTCCTCCGACTGTGGCTCTTTGGTGCGGAGGCACATTCTAGCAGGGATGGCACCGTGCTCTCATCTTCTGACCCCTGTGCATGTGGAACACTGGCGCCTGCATGCAGCAAAGGTTTACTGAAGCAGCATATGTGATAGCAAGCAATTCACAATAATCAAAGATTTGTTTTAATATATGGCATGTGTGTCTTTTAAGATGATTGAAAAACAACAATGTGGAAGTACCTTCTTGCAGCGATGTCATGTTGTCCTCAGCTTCCAACTCATGATCCTCACTGGCATCTGGGTGCATAAAACAGTCATTACAAATACATTTGGAGTGCCACAGGAATGAGTATTCAGACTTGCTATGTAGAAAGGAATAAAATATTCTATTAAAGCACATAACCAAATATTATACTATACTTAAATGTGTCTAGAACAGTCGACACAGTTTTTGTAGCACAATGTGCAGTCCATGGTAACTTTCTCCATTTTGCCATTATGGCTTCCTGTAGCGTGCTAAATAAAAATTCTATGTGAACATAGGCTATAAGGGCTGCATGAACTGGTAGGATTACATTATAAAACCATGCAAATACTACTCAGACCTTTCTATTCAAAAAAGATGCTTGGCAACGTGTAATAAGTAGTACTTCTTGCAATCAGTAGGCCAAGCAAAATCCACAGGCAGTCCAGTATTTAGATCAAATGAATAATTCACAGCCAGTTAAAAAACCTCACCCATATCTTCTGCGTCCTCTTGTGAACACCTCTCCATGTCAGCAGTCTCTAAAATGGTAATTGATAGAGATCAATCAAGAGTACACAAACATCCAACTCTGAAATATTGACCCTAGATAGCAGTTAAATGGACAACATCAAAACATTCACGTATCAAAATATAGTACAGTAGGTATACTGTTTACATCAAGGTGAATTTCATCCAGACTCTTTCCTTTGTATTCTCCCAGGCGTCCCTGTTCCATTGCAAGAAGAACTTTGCTTATTTTTGCTAGTTGGAGGGTGCCCTCTGGAAGCCAGTAGTGTGTTCTGTGGACTTCGATGTTATGCCCAAGAAAGTCAGCTAACTGGTCAAGTTCTGTTGTCTTGAGATTCAGAACAGTGGATAGGGTGGCAATGTGTTTCCTGAGCTTTGTTGAGGTTAGTGCTTTTGGATTCTTTATGCCATTACATTCATTCACCAACTGTCTTATGCAGTCAGAACCCCTGAGATAATGGACAGACTGTGGCAAAGCAAATAATCTGTTTTCATCCAGCACTCCACATTCTTCTCGCTTCTCAGTCAGAGCATCTAGTGATTCTCTCATGAGAGGAGTGAGGAGAACAGGAACTTTCCTTCCTCTTTTTCCCACAATGGTTATCCGAACAAAATGTTTGCAAAGCTTCTGCTCAAGAGCTGTAAGGGCCAAGTTCACATCATCATGCGTTTCTGACATGTCCTTTGACAAGTACACAGACAGAGGCGTTCTGGATAGCTCACCCGCTCTCCGGCGATTGAAGAGGATAACTTGTGCTAGGGTCACTTTAGCAAGGTCTTTCCAGTTTGAGGGTGAAGGCTCTTCGGTGAGGGTATTCAAGTGTTGCTGCTGTTTCTCTGATAAAAAGCAATGGAGATTCTGGACATCCTGAGTGAATGGGAGGAGTTGAGGAGAATTCCACTTGGTTTGGTCAAGTTGAGTTAGTGCTTGACTTGCAATGTCAAATTTCCAACTTTCTTGGTATAGCTGTGCAAATTCATCAGCATCTTGGACAGCTTGTTTATCTTTTGTCTTCAATCCTTCCGACTTTATAAACATGGCCAAAGAACGCAAGCTGTGTCCAACTTTGCGAGCAAGAGATGGACGGTGAAATTTGCCAGTTTTATCATTGAACCCAGCCAGGGATCGTGCAGCAGAGACAACATGACTGTACTGTTCAGGTTTTATGAGGTCTTTGACAGTCTTCACAGGTGCAACCTTTTTTGCTTCCAGTAGCAGTCTGCCAAGTTCTCTCAACTTTTGTCGAATATGCTGGTGTTGGCTAGTTACCCTCTCATTCTTGGTAAAGAGTCTGCACCCATACTCCAGAATGCATGGGTCTTCCTTTATTGCAACTGCAATATTGTCTTGATTCATGTCACTTAAGAACTTCCACTATGCTTCACCAAGTCCAAGTGGAGCAGGTTCAGTAAAAGCACACAATGCCTGGACTCTAGTTTTACCTTGTGATGATTTACCCTTAGGCTTGAATTTGCAGACCTGAAAATGTCGCCACATCACTCTTTTTGTGAACAATCCATAGCAGTACACACAATGTGTAAATTCTTGTCCTTTCATCTTTTCTTTGGTTGTTTCCATGGGATCATTTTTCCTGTGGGATTCCAAAACTTCAATGTTATGCTCAAAGTTGCCTTTATTTCGGATATAATCTAATTGGAGTCGCCTTTCTTTTGAGTTTTTTGGCAAACTTAAAGCTTTGACAACTTCCACCTTTTCATGGTGTTTACGAATTAAATGTCTTGACATTTTTTGAACCTGTTGTCCACAGTAGAAGCAGTGATGTTTCTTGTTATAACTTCTAGAACCATCTTCTTTTTTCAAAGCTGGATTAACGTACACGGATGGCTCTTCTACCATTTCATCTTCATTAGCATGTGCTGTGACAATAGGAAATCTTTGTGTGGAATCAGGTTCTGTTTCAAATCTTCCGTACTGCCTAGACTCACACTGGGCTGACTGGAGGACTTTGTTCTCATCCGACTTGTAGAATCAACTTTGTCCTTTTTCTATTTTCCATGGACAACTCCATGCTGCTGTCACTGTCTGTGCTTTCCTCCCTGAAATGTGGAATATACTCCTCTTCACTACCTCCGCTTGTATTGTCTGATTCTACAAGAGACTTTTGAAAAAAGAAAACTCAAGTTAATAACTGAGCCTCCACTTAGTTTGTCATGTATGACAACCTATCTACATTTCAGTTATATGCTGCAATATCAGAATTTCTTAAAACCCTAAAAGGAATCAATCAGAACAGTACAGTAAAGTCAATATAGATCCTAACATGTATCATTCACAAAATACCATGCCTATGCTTTTTACAAACTACAGAACAAATATAAAGATTGTAAAAGCATGTGTGTTCTGTTGGTCCGCTTTAATTATAAAATGAAGGGGGAAAGAAAAGGCCTACCGGGTGCCAACAACTTCTCTTTGGCCTTTGTGAAGCAATTTCAGAGTTTGATGTGGAAGGGTGAGCATCGTCATCATCACTTGAATCATAGAGAGCATCGGAGCATGGCATTTCATCCACCTGCAAAACAGTTGTCAAGATATTTTTAATCATTTCATTCTTAATGTAATAAAAAATATTACATTGGGAAAAGTGAGAAATGGCCATTAACACATACCAGAATACTTTTTGTCCTCCTAAGCTTTGGAACAGCTTCATTGTATGAGTGCAGACTGAATCTATCTTTATTGAATCATCATCAGTTTCAAGCACAACACTCTTATCTGAGTCAGACACAGATTTAGCAACATCTGACACTGCATCTTTCTGCAAAACAGAGACACATGCAGATGTGGTTCATGACTTTCCTTACATCAAGGAAATCCATAGGTTTTTGAAATTCTTCTCTAGTCAATATTATGTATTTAATGTATCTGAGGCTTACCAAAATGTCTGTCATTCTTTTGTTTTGAACAACTTCATTACAGTGTGAAGTCAAAGGGTGGTCTGTGCCACAGCCTTCATCTGTATCCTCACTATCAGAGTACTCCACAAGTGAAAACTTGGAAACCATAAACTAAATATGAATAAAAAAGAATATACCTTAAAATGAACGTAGAAAAAGGTAAGTGATAAGACAACTGTTCTCCAAACAGCTAATTAATGCATGGTCTATGGCTCGTGTGGAAGCAACTTTTCATATCACGTTTGCCTTACAATTAATCTGGTAACATGCCTTTTACAAGAGTTATGAGCAAGTCCCTTAACAGTATCAGAGATGCAATGGATCACATACTAAATACCCTGTAGATATTAGATGTGATAGTTGGGAGTTGAGCTTAACATAATCTGAGATTTGACACTACCATGCATTTAGGAGTAAAAATACTTGGACTATCGTAAAAAAGAGCTCCATAAGGAAAATCAAAAGTACAAGTTCTTGGTGTAAAGTGGCCCTACAAAGCTAGAAAGATCAAAATTGTGTGTGACGTGAGAGAGGCCCCACAAGTTGAGAACATCCCAAATCATGAAGAGGTCAGGAGGACCCCACATGGGCCAAAATAGAAACACAGTGTGTGAGCCTGCGATGTCTCGGAGCAAATATAAGACATTGCAATGGACTACAGTATAAACACAGCATTAGACATACAACAGACTGGGAAGTGGTGAATTATGCTTATTATAATTTACAGTTTGACACTGTCAGGTTTTTCAGTACTGATGTAAAATAACTTCTAATTACATCCATACGGGAGAAACATGGAAAACAAGGAGTGTGTGATGTTGTGATGCTGATGTGAAAATCACTTCGCACCCAGGGGCCCCATAAGGGCCAAAATAGAAACACAGAGTGTGTGAGTCTGAGACGTTTACCAGGAAAAGCAATACAAACACCTTCCCATCTAAACAAAGATACCAGACAGTACACAGCCACAGCCATAAAAGAAAGAATCTGCATTACCTGTGTGCTGACATCATCTTTGTGTGAATCTCCATGTGAAGTGTGATCTGTGGAGGACATCCCCAGATCAGCTGCCCCAGCAGGAGCCTGCTTGTTGGTCACCTGAAGCAGGGCTCTAGACTAACTTTTTGCACTGGTTGCACCGGTGCGCCTAACCTTTTTTTCTTGGGTGCACCGGCACAAAAGTTAGGTGCACCGCATCACACATCACACAGCAGTTTGTTTTTTAAATGCTGTCCATATATGTTATGGATCAGGCCTTAACTTGACACCTATCCTAACGCAGAAGTTCTTTTCATCTTCTCTCATCATCTGCAGCTACATCTACTGTTTACCTGACGGCCTCGCAGGGCTGTAGCCAAAGTTTTAGAAATACTGAGGTCCAAAAATTGATCTCTAGGAAATATGAACGGGCTTAATAATAACATATCATCCTAAACTGACTTTGGACCTTGTTTAATGAACACAGGTAAATAAAAATAAACAAATACATGTACCGATAGTACTCATTCAAATTATGGACAAACTATCCAACAAGTCTGCCTGTCAGAAATCCATGATGAAGATTCAAAGTTACAGCACTCTTCATTTCCCTGTTTGCTTTCTCTCTGTATTTTCTGGCTGTCGCTCCTCACTTATCTATCTGGCAATGGGAATTAAAAATTATTTAAATTATATACACCTTTATTTATTTAATAGCTGTGATTGAGATTCACGTTTCTAATGCAGCTACAGTACTTCTTCTCTCATCTTCCTCACCTCTTCCTCTCTTCCTCTCTGCCTCTGTCTCCTCTCTTTCTAAAGCTGAGCTCCAGCTGACAGACTCTTCATTCTGTCTGTTACAGTTTAGCTGTATGCAGACATCATACTGGCAGACAATGCTCCACTATAGCAGGATAATAACAATACTTTTTAAATGGGCGTTCGTCATGTAACCATGTTCTATAACTCCTTAAAACCAGCTGACTGCTGTCATTCAGAGTGACTCAGCCTTCATGGATGAACCTCACAGGTCAGATAACACTGTCCTCAGACCTGCTGTTCAGTCTGTTATGATGCTACGAGCACGTCACGCCCCCTCCCTGAACATGACCGGCTCGTTATCATCACTCATTCAGGTCAACAGCAAATTATCAAAACCCGCATAGTAGCAACAAATCCTGCTCCTCCGCTGCATGTTCACTTAAACTGCGGTTTCTGCAGCGAAACGTCTTTAATACCTGTCTGTCTGTGTGCGCGCTGCGCGCTGCAGTCAGAGGGCCGTATGAGTTCTGCACACACGTTTTAAAAAGTCCGGGCCGAAACGGACTTTGTTCTCGTCACCTTGGGAACACGAACAGATCTCTCTGTTCTCGTGCTGCATGGAACAAGCTTTATCACACAGCATCCGCTCTGCGCAGCATATGTCCGCGTTCTTCTTCTGAATTTTCGGTCTCTGCTGACCGCAGCAGACACGTTTTCAAAGATACACACACGGAGGTCCCTCCCTTCACCGTCTCTGATTGGTTCAGACCACGATATGAGCCCAATGTGTGTCTGTTGTTGGAGACTTTTGAGAGTCGCGGAGAATGCATCTCCCTCTTACAGCTGGTCGTACTGGTGCGACCTCTGATATTTTTTGGTTGCACCTTTGAGAAATTAGGTCGCATGTGCGCCCAAAATGGTCGCACTCTAGAGCCCTGTGAAGTCAGATTAAAGATTAGCAGTGATAGTTAGCTCATGTGAAAGTTTTTTTCAGCATATATAAGACAATGCAACTCACTACAGTATAAATACCCCTTTAAACACCACACAGATAGATGTTTAATCTAACTCACCTTTTCACGCCAAGGCCACTTGGAATCACCAGAGTTGAAATCAGTTTCAGTTCCAATTTCTATGGCCTGAACAGCAAAGAGGCACAAATGTGGCCTGTCCTTTACCATTATCTTTTTTTATTACACAGTTTGGTGATTTGTGGTTGTCATTCACTAATCTTCCCAGGGATCCATCTTCTTTGGATGCATCAATACTAAAAGCCAGAGAAATAAAGTGAACCTTTGAAATCATGTAATACTGAATCATCAAATGTACACACTTACAATGTAAAAACATTAAATAGCACATAACACAGAGGTCAACTTAAACTGTAGGATAACACTACACAGATAAATCTCTTCTCATGTCTCAAACATGTCAACACTGCTTCATTTGTTCATCCATCAGTTATTTAAAATATTTGACTCATGAGTTAATAAGAATTGCCTGAATCTCTACACAACATGTGATTTGCTTACCACCAGCGGTGATTCTGCCATTCAAATTCATACAGAAATGTACTCTCTTTCTCTGAGTAGTGTCTTGACTGGCATTCTTCCACTGATATGAGTTCACCCCTGTACTCCAGTACAAAAGCCCCTGGTTCAATGGTCTGGGCTTGCAAACACTCCTCTTCCTATAGAGGCATTTTAATAGAAATACTGAGCCAACACTTAATTATAGACCATATAATCATACTAAAATAACAACTCCATACCTTTATTACTGTCAATAAATGTTTGTATGCAACCTGACTTGTCACTGGAAGACTGAATGTACACCTTTGCTTCTTCAGCAGGCCGAATCCTTTCCTTCCTTTTGATCATTATGGCTCATATCATTACATAGATAACCATAGTACCAATGAAAACAGCTATGCCCTCTCTGAGACAGAGGTTTATATTGATATTAAACCAATTTAATTCAACCTGAATGTATCTACAATATTATTAAAAGAGAAACATCAGATCCATACCAAAGGTACAAGGTAGTCAAATGATGCTTCTCCATCTGTAACACTGGACTGGTACCCACTGTCAGAAACACTGATGTGGCACTAAGTGAGCCAGCAGGTTAAACACTGTTTACTCACATTTGTGCTCATACAAAGTCAGGAGTTCACAGCATGTGCACCAGAAAAACATCCCTAGCAAACTAAGTTACATACATCAATAAATGCTATTCATAGACTCATATACAGACTGCTTTGATTGAACTGTTCCTGATTAATGTGCTTTGCTGTGCATATATGGCAGTGCAGCAGTAGCTAGCGGAAGAAGCTAACGGAAGTAGCTAGCGACTTTTAGCCCACAGTAAAGGCTAGCGATTTGTAGCCGACAGTAAAATGCATTGATAGATACCAGACAGTAGACGTTATTTGGAAGAAGTAGCTGACATACGAGCTATAAATCTATGTAATTGCACTTCAGCTGCAGGCGATGCAGTAGTATCTAGTGGAAGAAGCTAGCATGTGGAGCTAGCGAGTTTTAGCCGACAGCAGAAGCTACCAATTTGTAGTAAAAGTTACTGATAAGTACCTCACAACAGAAGTTAGTAGCGAGAAGTAGCTGATATATGAGTGCAGCTCAGCTGCAGGCAGAGTCCAGAGAAAGACGTAAAATCACAGAAAGAGTCAAATGAAGCAAACCTACCTGTCGCTGTTGACATTAACGTTGATATCACTCCGCTGGTACCAAGCGGAATAAGAAAATAGGCCCATGTCTCGAACTGGCAATGCCAGAAGTGAAGTAGCCTATCAAATGTCCTCCTTCGGTAGGCTGCGTGTCTCATTGGTTCAAATGACACACACTTCCGGAAGTGTGTTTGTGTGTGTGTGTGTGTGGTTGATTTTGGACCCCACGAGGTTGCTGCATGGGCCCCTCACTGTTGGTGGGCTCCTTGGGAAGAGAACCCCCAAAGTAATATTTACAAGTACACACACACACACACACACACACACACACAGACACACACACAGACACACACACACACAGACACACTGACACACACAGACACACTGACACACACAGACACACACAGACACACACACACAGACACACTGACACACACAGACACACTGACACACACAGACACACACAGACACACACAGACACACTGACACACACAGACACACACACACACCCACACACACACTAGAGTCTGTCTCGTACAGTGAGTCTGGATGGTAGCCTTATGTTACTCTAGCTCCATCACACTGAGTGTTTCCGCCTCTCTGCAGGTGGCGCTGTTCGTCATGGCGGTGTATCTGTACCGTGCATTTGGAGAAGGCCGCGCTCTGAAACGGACCAATCTGCTGGCTGGCAGAGACCACGCCCCCACCGATGACCTGGGGGAGCCGAACTACGCCTACAATGACCAGGATGGAGCTTACATAGACCCCCATCACCTGCCTTATCACCATGACAACTTAGCACCTTATAGCTCCAGATTTGTATCCATGCATCATATATTGTGCTCATACTGTGTACTGTACTCTGATTGGATTATAGTGACACTTATACTCTGTACTTAGCTGCATATACAGTTTTTTTCTGAATGCTTAAACACTAACAATGATTCTTATAGCACAATTTCTAAAACTATTAATAGTTATAGCAAAATCACTCACTGAGTTTACAAAACTAAAACAAAAAAACTGCTTTACACTCAGTTTGCACTTTTGTAACACACAATTTGCAATTGTATAAATATAATCCACTTCACAGCATCTTTTGCTGAACTGTAAACACAACTCACTGCTTTACACACAACTTCCAAATGATCAACACACTCCTAGTAAAACTACACACATGTATGGCTAGTATTTACACTACTTCCTAGAAGCTATGTTCATGACTTTTCTGATATGTTCTGTGATATGAAAATAGAAACCAGTTCTTATCAACCCTTCACTTTTTTTCCACCTTTGATAAACAACCTCATGAGAAGCTATGGCAGAGGGCGCAGTTTGTTAGATATCTACAGAAAGCCTTAAAAGGGTGCACTGCTCTGCAGAAAGACACCATTGTGCTCGTCCTTCAGTCACAATGCACCCACTGATCAAGTTCCTGCTGTTCCATGTTCTGATCTGTCTGGGTCAAAATGGTAAGCTTGCACCAACCTGTTTCTTACACACATGTCAAATGTTGTCTCTTTTAATTTGACTCTTTAGTTTCAGCTTTTGGAGCTAAAATCATAAATGGTCACAAGGCTGAGAAAAACACCATGCAGTACATGGCATATCTGGATGCCAATGAATATGCATGTGGAGGATTCCTGGTCAGTGAGGACTTCGTGATGACCGCTGCACACTGTGCTGGCTTGTGAGTGACCTGTACTCTACTGCAGAGATCTTTATTTATATAAACAATCCATCTTAATGTTTTCTCTGTCATCATTCATGCAGAACTGAAGTTATTCTGGGCACCCACAATCTCAGTATATAAAAAACCGACACAATGGTGTACGGAGTGAAGAATGAGTGCATCCACCCATATTATGATGATCAGACAGTGAAGAATGACATCATGCTCGTCAAAGTGAGTACATATTTGTTCCAGGGGAATGTGTAAACTATGTTATATGATCAATTTACTATATAGTAGGCTACTATGTGACATAAAAAATACACTGCATTTGTATATATACATATATAACCTCTGCCTCAGTAGCATAGAGAATATCTTTTTTTGTACTTCTCATCTAAACTAAGTGCAAAGTTTGGCTGTGATCCTAATCTGTAATCTGTAAAATAAAATTCCCCTGCAAAGTATCTATATCACACACACACACACAACCATACACCCACAGTGCTCAGTCACAGATATGGTAACCATTTCAGTCAAAAAAGATTAAATAATTATTAAATTATTAAAAAATATTTCTTTATTTTTTCTTTATTGTGTATTAGCACATGCATGTATTACCACTACATTTTGTAGTTAACCAGGACACGTTGTCCACTATATGCTTCGCCCTTAAAGTGGAGAGTGGTTGTCATGGCCAGCAGCACTTCAGTGTCTGACAAAACCAGGTGGACAGGCTGTGTGACTGTCTAATTGCGACATCTGGTCATCCTGACTGCTGTGTGCTGTTGGCCCATTTAATCATAATATGCTGATAGATGACTATGTGTGTATATAAAGTGTATAGCACAGAAGACTGATGAATGATTCTATGTCTCCAGCTGTCCAGGAAAGCTCAACTGGGGGAAAACATCAAGCTGATTGAGATTCCAACTCATCCAAAACCCCTGAAACCTCAACAGAATTGCACCGTGGCTGGATGGGGCCTCACAAAAACTGCAGGTAACAGTGCTGATGAACTGCAGGTTGTGGATGTGCCCATCATTGACCTGGAGAAGTGTCATAAGCTGTGGGATGGACTTCCTCCTAAAGTCATCTGTGCTGGTGGATACAGCACAAACAAAGGATTCTGTGATGTATGTCTTTTATTTTTTTCACTGTAAATATATGGTATGAAAAAATAACAACAACAACCAGTTATTTCCTCCTCACAGGGTGACTCTGGTGGCCCTCTGGTGTGTGATGGGGTGGCAGTCGGTGTTGTTTCCTTTGGAGAAGAAAATGTGACTACCCAGCTCTGCCCAATGTTTACACTGACATATCCAAGTTTCTCCCCTGGATCAATGGCATTTTGAAGAAAAAGACATGCTAAATGTGACAAAATATTTGACATTTTTGCTTTATTTTAGTCACTTTGTTGCTTTTTGAGCCAGACTTCCCTCTGTGATGTCGACCATAAGTGGACACAGGGAGGAAAATGTAAACGCTTTAAGTTTGTGGTGATTTTCTTTTAAATTAATTCTGTAATTTCACATCAAAACAATGATGCACATTTAGACTGCTGTTTGATGAATAATGAAAAAAGGTAATTAGTAACAGTGTGAACATCAGAGCTCACTTGCAGATGGTCTCTGTAGTTCAGACAGCTGCACCACCAAAGAACAATGTTTCTGTTGCTGCTTCGCATGTTTTGTGTTCAAAAATAAGAGAACCAGAATAAACAGAACCAAAATGAATAAAGAGAGAGCGATAAAATGTATGGAGAACTATGTGAAATTAGCCAATTAATGTAAAAAAAGAAAGAAAAAAAAGATGTACAATTCAGTATGTAATCTGTCATTCATGAATGATAACATTGATAATAAACTGCTGGTTGCTCTTACATGTGTGACTTTGCCTGTTTTTAAATCATATGAGAAAAGAAAGCCTCACAGACCAACATGCTTCCAGATGAAGCACAG
>NW_021144754.1:0-50167 GCF_900634625.1 Parambassis ranga
CGTACACTTTTTGGCTCAGCGTATCTTGGGCATACTTGTGCTATTGAAACCGTTCAAATGTCAAATGTTCAGCTTATTGAGGACATGATGGGTCAACTTTTAGTTTTTTTTCAGCTATTTATAGTTTTTTAAAATATTAAGCGTTTTATAAAATTAATTTAACATTAAAGTCAATGAGAGATTTTTCAACTTTTAAAAGCTTTCAGCGTTGGCATACTTTCAGCTACAGAAACCATTCAAAGATCAAATGTTCAGCTTTTTCAGGTCTTTTCAGCTATTACTTTTCAGAGTTCAGCTATTTATAGTTTTTAAAATATTAAGCGTTTTATAAAATTAATTTAACATTGAAGTCTATGAGAGAGCCCTTCAGAGTCTTCAACTTTTAAAGTTTTCAGCGCCTGCATACTTTCAGCTACAGAAACCATTCAAAGATCAAAATGTTCAGCTTCTTCTGCTCTTTTCAGCTGAACTTTTCAGAGTTCTCCTGTTTCTAGTTTTCAAATGGTTAACAGTTTTATACCAAGTGGTTTTGAGGTCTCCTCTGAGTTTAACATTAGTGTGTATTGCGTGGAGACTTCAAAGGCAGAGTGGGTGATGTCATCGCTCAGAGTGCGGGGGGGGAAAAAAATTAAACCAGTTTCTGCGTTTCTATCCTGCTGCTATGTCTGCACCTTTTATCTGACAGGGATAATTTGTCCACCAGTTCGAAGGAAAAATGGTTTGGGTTCTGATGGTGTCACTCTTAAAACTCAACACCAAACAGTTTTGCCTGTAGATCGAGCTGTTCGGGGAGAGTGCCGGTCATTCTTCCATTAAGACATAATGTAAAACCAAAAAACAGAGAAGCAGAGCTGCCATATTTCTAACTCGCCGCCATCTCCACATCTTCGACATCCCAGACATAAAAATCGTACCAGTTGTAGAGCAACTTCTTGGAATTCTGACGGTGTTCTTATTTTTTGTTCTAAAGTCTTCGGTTTGGAGACACCGAGGCGTTGTTCGGAGGGTGCAACCCCCATTAAAATACATGGGATCTGCCTGAGAGGAGTAAAAGGAGAACCACACAGGTGTCTTAAAGAGGGCTTAATTAGGCAGGCAGGGCTGTTACCATGGTGACAGGCTGACACACAGAACTGGCATACAAAGCAGCCATATTTGTAGTCTTTATCCATCATTACGCATGATATGTGCCATATTCATTGCTATGGAGCTGTTTGCTACATATCTACATCAAAATCATTTAGTCTCCCTAAGCCTCAGCTATTATTCCAAGATCAGACAATTCATCTGCTGTTCAAAGCAATTATTCAGCTCCTATTCAGATTAATTCAGCTGTTTTATGACTGCTTCAGATATTATTTAGATTAATTCAGCTGTACATGCAGATTTCTTATTCTCAAAGAGTTCAAAGCAATCGTTCAAATAAGCGTTCAAAGCAATGCTTCAGCTTCTGCAATCAAACTTGCATTTTCTTCAGGAAATGCTTTTTCTAGTTATTATTAGTTTGATTGCAGAGCAATCAAACTTTAGTTCTTCTACTTCTTTATTAGTTTGATTGCAGAGCAATCAAACTTTAGTTCTTCTACTTCTTTATTTTTACTATTATTATTATATTTTCTTCCGTACACTTTTGGCTCAGCGTATCTTGGGCATACTTTGTGCTATTGAACCGTTCAAATGTCAAATGTTCAGCTTATTGAGGACATGATGGGTCAACTTTTAGTTTTTTTCAGCTATTTATAGTTTTTAAAATATTAAGCGTTTTATAAAATTAATTTAACATTGAAGTCTATGAGAGATTTTTCAACTTTTAAAAGCTTTCAGCGTTGGCATACTTTCAGCTACAGAAACCATTCAAAGATCAAAATATTCAGCTTTTTCAGGTCTTTTCAGCTATTACTTTTCAGAGTTCAGCTATTTATAGTTTTTAAAATATTAAGCGTTTTATAAAATTAATTTAACATTGAAGTCTATGAGAGAGCCCTTCAGAGTCTTCAACTTTTAAAAGTTTTCAGCGCCTGCATACTTTCAGCTACAGAAACCATTCAAAGATCAAAATGTTCAGCTTCTTCTGCTCTTTTCAGCTATTACTTTTCAGAGTTCTCCTGTTTCTAGTTTTCAAATGGTTAACAGTTTTATACCAAGTGGTTTTGAGGTCTCCTCTGAGTTTAACATTAGTGTGTATTGCGTGGAGACTTCAAAGGCAGAGTGGGTGATGTCATCGCTCAGAGTGCGGGAGGGAAAAAAATTAAACCAGTTTCTGCGTTTCTATCCTGCTGCTATGTCTGCACCTTTTATCTGACAGGGATAATTGTCCACCAGTTCGAAGGAAAATGGTTTGGGTTCTGATGGTGTCACTCTTAAAACTCAACACCAAACAGTTTTGCCTGTAGATCGAGCTGTTCGGGGGGAGTGCCGGTCATTCTTCCATTAAGACATAATGTAAAACCAAAAACAGAGAAGCAGAGCTGCCATATTTTCTAACTCGCCGCCATCTCCACATCTTCGACATCCCAGACATAAAAATCGTACCAGTTGTAGAGCAACTTCTTGGAATTCTGACGGTGTTCTTATTTTTTGTCTAAAGTCTTCGGTTTGGAGACACCGAGGCGTTGTTCGGAGGGTGCAACCCCCATTAAAATACATGGGATCTGCCTGAGAGGAGTAAAAGGAGAACCACACAGGTGTCTTAAAGAGGGCTTAATTAGGCAGGCAGGGCTGTTACCATGGTGACAGGCTGACACACAGAACTGGCATACAAAGCAGCCATATTTGTAGTCTTTATCCATCATTACGCATGATATGTGCCATATTCATTGCTATGGAGCTGTTTGCTACATATCTACATCAAAATCATTTAGTCTCCCTAAGCCTCAGCTATTATTCCAAGATCAGACAATTCATCTGCTGTTCAAAGCAATTATTCAGCTCCTATTCAGATTAATTCAGCTGTTTTATGACTGCTTCAGATATTATTTAGATTAATTCAGCTGTTACATGCAGATTTCTTATTCTCAAAGAGTTCAAAGCAATCGTTCAAATAAGTGTTCAAAGCAATGCTTCAGCTTCTGCAATCAAACTTGCATTTTCTTCAGGAAATGCTTTTTCTAGTTTTTATTATTATTATATTTTCTTCCGTACACTTTTTGGCTCAGCGTATCTTGGGCATACTTTGTGCTATTGAAACCGTTCAAATGTCAAAATGTTCAGCTTATTGAGGACATGATGGGTCAACTTTTATTTTTTTTCAGCTATTTATAGTTTTTAAAATATTAAGCGTTTTATAAAATTAATTTAACATTGAAGTCTATGAGAGATTTTTCAACTTTTAAAAGCTTTCAGCGTTGGCATACTTTCAGCTACAGAAACCATTCAAAGATCAAAATGTTCAGCTTTTTCAGGTCTTTTCAGCTATTACTTTTCAGAGTTCAGCTATTTATAGTTTTTAAAATATTAAGCGTTTTATAAAATTAATTTAACATTGAAGTCTATGAGAGAGCCCTTCAGAGTCTTCAACTTTTAAAAGTTTTCAGCGCCTGCATACTTTCAGCTACAGAAACCATTCAAAGATCAAAATGTTCAGCTTCTTCTGCTCTTTTCAGCTATTACTTTTCAGAGTTCTCCTGTTTCTAGTTTTCAAATGGTTAACCGTTTTATACCAAGTGGTTTTGAGGTCTCCTCTGAGTTTAACATTAGTGTGTATTGCGTGGAGACTTCAAAGGCAGAGTGGGTGATGTCATCGCTTAGAGTGCGGGAGGGAAAAAAATTAAACCAGTTTCTGCGTTTCTATCCTGCTGCTATGTCTGCACCTTTTATCTGACAGGGATAATTTGTCCACCAGTTCGAAGGAAAAATGGTCTGGGTTCTGATGGTGTCACTCTTAAAACTCAACACCAAACAGTTTTGCCTGTAAATTGAGCTGTTCGGGGAGAGTGCCGGTCATTCTTCCATTAAGACATAATGTAAAACCAAAAACAGAGAAGCAGAGCTGCCATATTTTCTAACTCGCCGCCATCTCCACATCTTCGACATCCCAGACATAAAAATCGTACCAGTTGTAGAGCAACTTCTTGGAATTCTGACGGTGTTCTTATTTTTTGTCTAAAGTCTTCGGTTTGGAGACACCGAGGCGTTGTTCGGAGGGTGCAACCCCCATTAAAATACATGGGATCTGCCTGAGAGGAGTAAAAGGAGAACCACACAGGTGTCTTAAAGAGGGCTTAATTAGGCAGGCAGGGCTGTTACCATGGTGACAGGCTGACACACAGAATTGGCATACAAAGCAGCCATATTTGTAGTCTTTATCCATCATTACGCATGATATGTGCCATATTCATTGCTATGGAGCTGTTTGCTATATATCTACATCAAAATCATTTAGTCTCCCTAAGCCTCAGCTATTATTCCAAGATCAGACAATTCATCTGCTGTTCAAAGCAATTATTCAGCTCCTATTCAGATTAATTCAGCTGTTTTATGACTGCTTCAGATATTATTTAGATTAATTCAGCTGTTACATGCAGATTTCTTATTCTCAAAGAGTTCAAAGCAATCGTTCAAATAAGCGTTCAAAGCAATGCTTCAGCTTCTGCAATCAAACTTGCATTTTCTTCAGGAAATGCTTTTTCTAGTTATTATTATATTTTCTTCCGTACACTTTTTGGCTCAGCGTATCTTGGGCATACTTTGTGCTATTGAAACCATTCAAATGTCAAAATGTTCAGCATATTGAGGACATGATGGGTCAACTTTTAGTTTTTTTCAGCTATTTATAGTTTTTAAAATATTAAGCGTTTTATAAAATTAATTTAACATTGAAGTCTATGAGAGATTTTTCAACTTTTAAAAGCTTTCAGCGTTGGCATACTTTCAGCTACAGAAACCATTCAAAGATCAAAATGTTCAGCTTTTTCAGGTCTTTTCAGCTATTACTTTTCAGAGTTCAGCTATTTATAGTTTTTAAAATATTAAGCGTTTTATAAAATTAATTTAACATTGAAGTCTATGAGAGAGCCCTTCAGAGTCTTCAACTTTTAAAAGTTTTCAGCGCCTGCATACTTTCAGCTACAGAAACCATTCAAAGATCAAAATGTTCAGCTTCTTCTGCTCTTTTCAGCTATTACTTTTCAGAGTTCTCCTGTTTCTAGTTTTCAAATGGTTAACAGTTTTATACCAAGTGGTTTTGAGGTCTCCTCTGAGTTTAACATTAGTGTGTATTGCGTGGGGACTTCAAAGGCAGAGTGGGTGATGTCATCGCTTAGAGTGCGGGAGGGAAAAAAATTAAACCAGTTTCTGCGTTTCTATCCTGCTGCTATGTCTGCACCTTTTATCTGACAGGGATAATTTGGCCACCAGTTCGAAGGAAAAATGGTTTGGGTTCTGATGGTGTCACTCTTAAAACTCAACACCAAACAGTTTTGCCTGTAAATTGAGCTGTTCGGGGGGGAGTGCCGGTCATTCTTCCATTAAGACATAATGTAAAACCAAAAACAGAGAAGCAGAGCTGCCATATTTTCTAACTCGCCGCCATCTCCACATCTTCGACATCCCAGACATAAAAATCGTACCAGTTGTAGAGCAACTTCTTGGAATTCTGACGGTGTTCTTATTTTTTGTCTAAAGTCTTCGGTTTGGAGACACCGAGGCGTTGTTCGGAGGGTGCAACCCCCATTAAAATACATGGGATCTGCCTGAGAGGAGTAAAAGGAGAACCACACAGGTGTCTTAAAGAGGGCTTAATTAGGCAGGCAGGGCTGTTACCATGGTGACAGGCTGACACACAGAACTGGCATACAAAGCAGCCATATTTGTAGTCTTTATCCATCATTACGCATGATATGTGCCATATTCATTGCTATGGAGCTGTTTGCTACATATCTACATCAAAATCATTTAGTCTCCCTAAGCCTCAGCTATTATCCCAAGATCAGACAATTCATCTGCTGTTCAAAGCAATTATTCAGCTCCTGTTCAGATTAATTCAGCTGTTTTATGACTGATTTCAGCTGTTTTATGAGTGATTCAGCTATTTTATGACTGCTTCAACTAATAGTCAGAATAATTCAGCTGTTTTATGAGTGATTCCGCTAACATTCAGATCAACTGAGCTGTTTTATGACTGATTCTAAATTCATATTTTGATGATCATCATTTTTTATCAAAGTATTTTATGGAATTAAATGGTATTTACAAACACTGAAATCACATTGTATTTACAAATCCTGTACAAACGTAACCACAGCTTTTGTAATGTTTATAGCCTTGTTCAATTGTGATAAAGGCAGATGCACTGTTTTAAGAATCAACACATTTCACAGGTCAAACAATACTGTCTGCCAGACCTATTGTTCAATCTACTATCATTCTATGAACTTCTACATGCCCAACTACCTGAACATTATTATTATTATTATTAACTGAATAACACAGAGGGGAAACTGATACCAAAAGAATGTGTTTATTTACAATATATACACACTGATATACACTGCAGCAAAGATGCTGTGCTGGTGGCAGGATGCTGCAGTGAAGCAGATGCCGTGCTGGCCACAGTACTCAGAGAAGAGGATTGGGGAGGGGCTGTCTTTTAAATCTGGCCATGCCGGCTGTAGTGGCTGTGCCAAGAGAGCTTCTCTCTGAGGTGTGGATGGATGCTGCACCGGTCCTGCAGTTGAAGCCTTTAGAGACTCAATTGCTTGCTGAAGCACCTCGGTCTCCTGAGCTTGGCTCCATTTGTTGTACCTGGGGAAAAAAAGAAAACAACAAAACGGTAGGTTTTAAAGAAGCAATATATTAATGGAGACAGTACTGTCTCCATTCCTGTTCACACTCTATACATCAGACTTCAGACACTGCTCACAGTCCTGCCACCTGCAGAAGTTCTCGGATGACTCTGCCATTGTGGGCTGTACCAGCAGAGGTCGGGAGGCGGAGTATATGAGTGTGGTGGACAGCTTTGTGGAGTGGTGCGGACAGAACCACCTGCAGCTGAATGTCACAAAGACAAGAGAGCTGGTGGTGGACTTCAGGAAGCACCAGACACTCCCAAACCCGGTCAGCATCAAGGGTACCAACGTGGACATTGTGGACAGCTACAAATACCTGGGTGTCCACATTGACCACAAACTGGACTGGTCCACAAACGCAGAGGCAATATACAGGAAGGGACAGAGTCGCCTGTATCTACTGAGGAGACTCAGGTCCTTTAACGTCTGCCAGACCATGCTGCAGATGTTTTACCACTCGGTGGTCTCCAGCGTCATCTTCTACGCTGTAGTGTGCTGGGGCAGCAGGATGAAGACGGCCGACACCAACAGACTCAACAAGCTCATTAGGAAGGCTGGCTCGGTGCTGGGAGTGGAGCTGGAGTCTGTGGTGGAGGTGACGGAGAGGAGGATGCTGAGGAAACTCCTCAGTATTCGTAACAACACGTCTCACCCCCTGCACGACACACTGCTGTCCTACAGGAGCACATTCAGCGGTAGACTGAGACTACGAGGAGCAGCACAGAACGCCACAGGAGGTCCTTCCTGCCAGTGGCCATCAGACTGTATAACTCCTCCCCTTTCTGTAGGGAGAGGAGCTGGATAATCATGTCAGGCATCACTGTCATTCCCTCCACTTGTCTATATTTATGTTTACTTAGCACCTTACATCTCCATATTTGTATCCATGTATCATATATTGTGCTCATACTGCGTACTGTACTCTTATTTGGATTATAGTGACACTTATACTTATACTCTGTACTTAACTGCATTCAACTTGATACCTCTGGCACAAGAATTTCCTTCGGGATTAATAAAGTTTTATCTTATCTTATCTTATCTTATATTCCACAAATACAGCTGACATGGTTCACATACTTCATGATTTACTCACCGTCATGCCAGCATTGCTGTGTTCACCTCAGGCAGCTGGATGGTGGTCTCAGCCATCAAACAGGCTTTGTTGACAACACACTGGTGTATGCTGATGAAGAGTCTCAGTCATCTGGACTTGACCTGAGTCCATCAGCTCTGGCTGCCCTTGGGACCCAATGAAACACCTGGAAAATTAAGGCAGTGTAAAATATAGCAATAAAAGATAAGTGTACATGCTATTTAAAAATATTTAAAATAATGACCAAATATTACAGTAGCACACTTCTAATTTGCAATTATAAAGCCTGCAGTCATGCAAGATCAAAATAACCTTACATTGGTTCTAGGAGGTTCTGCAATGTTGGCAGTGAGTGTTAATATCAGATGCAAAAAAGTGAAACCTTACATCAGATGCAGACAAAGTAGCAGATGTGTCTGTGGTAAGTACAGAAGGCCCCAGCAGAGGAATTGCCTGGGCAAGCATGAACAGAAGGGGATGCAGGAGCAGGAGACTTGCCTGTGGTGAGTGGAGGTGCTGTAGCAGATGTACCAGTGAGTGGAGGAGCATCCAACAAGGGGACAGTGACGTCCTCAAACTCCTCTGGCTCCAGCAAAGCATAGCCCTCATCCTCAGCCACTGCCATGCTGGTGTGTGTCTCCAGGGCATCCAGTGTGCACTTGTAGTCTTCCAGCGCCCTGCCTGTCTGGTCATATAGATACTCCACCCCATAAACTCTCCTGAAAATCATACACACACACAGAAACAAACACATCAAATCATATGTCATGTACTAATATATGCACTAAACCTAAATACAAATGAGTTTTTTCCAGACATTAGGAAACTGTACCAGTGTATTTCCTTGGTGGTGTGTAGTCCACCAGCTTCAGGACAGGATCCATGTCTGTCAGTAAATAGTCCTAAAAGAACAACAATAGAAGAACAAGGAGGAGAAGCATAAGAGAGAGTTCCTCACTTTAACACAAAACAATAATTTAATTATAACAATTACTTTATCATAGGGTATTGAAAACCAATGCAGTGATGCTATGACACAGTAATACTACACTACACTGCACTGCAGTAATAAAAGTCCATTGAAAGTTACTGAATCACAGAGAGAGCTAACTAAAGCTAACAATAACACAAGGCTTATCTGTAGCTGGTTAGCCGAGCAACCGAGCCGGCTGAAGCTAACGCTGTAAATGGAAATGTTTGCTAAAACTAAATAATTATAGCTTTCATTCAGTCAAATGCTTTATAGGTCTAAACAACACTGAGGCCAGTCGACGCTCAAATATTTAGTCTGAGCCGTTGGTAACTTTAAATATATGTACGAACGAACCTAGCCGGTAGAGCACCGGCCAGGTATAGCAGCTACACAAACGTAGCGCTTTACAATCACATACCAGCATGTACACAACGACACTCGCCAACACATCGGAATCTCCGGTAGAAATTAAACTTGCAGACGGAGGTAAATTATGGAGGTAAATTATCCTGATAGCCGTCCAACAGCGACGTAACTCGGTAAAGGGAATGACGTAGCCCATAGCAACAGCGTCGTGGCCGGGTCATATCAGTCTCGAGCAGTGGGACGAGCTGTGATTGGCCAGCTCGTTGCCAGGGGCGGGAGCTGGTGGTAGATGGTTTCGTAGATCGAGATTTATATTTGAAAAAATTGTCAGTCGGCAGGTTTAGAGTTTACCGGACACATGTTTTTACTATCACAATTTATGGAGCTTAAACTGATAAATGACAACATATTTAGGCTAAGAATGATATCAAAGCTTATCAATTAGAATCTTTTGATTGAAAAGTACAGGCTGTATCAAATACTGCCATCAATGTCACCAATGCGTGACTTCTAATATAAATATTGCACAAGGCTGCGTTCTTTCAACATGATAAAAAAAATGCAAAAATAAACAAAACACATCGGGACTGGCTCATACCATTTTAATAACGCGGCGTGCTGCCAGCTTAAATTTAAAGTGTTAATTCAGTAGTTTCATATATTTTACTTTCGGAGACGTTTGATAAAGTTTGAACATGAAAGAGAGAGAGAGCTGTAGTCGCACGTGTGACCTGGTCCCAACACAACTTCTGCGGTTTAGAGGACTGATTCTGAAAATTATATCAGTATTTTCTGTTCAGCAGGTAACCTGACAGCAAGGGTGAACACACACTTAATAGCAGTTTCTAAAAAATCCCATGTATGACGTTGTCTATGTGTATTACGAAAATGAAGCATCTGGTTTCGAACGCGGACCCTCGGCATGACGTCGCGAAGTGTACACCGATACGCCACGTGAGCAATTGATAACATTATCGTCGCGTAACTACATATACTTGTACACGACTTCGTTGTGTGTGCGTACGTTTGGTTGTTGGTGGTTTAGGACATATCGGAAGCTTCTAAACATCCCAATGTATGACTTACTGTGTGTGTGTGTGTGTGTGTGTGTGTGTGTGTGTGTGTGTGTGGCGATCTACGTACAGTTTATGACCTGTCTCTTAGCGTCTGTGACCTCACCTGTCTGACGTGAACATTTATTAATCGTTCAGAGAGAATAGGATGCTGAAGGTAGATTTAGGTGGAAACTGATGATTCACCGTGGCAACCACTAAAGGGAACAGCCGAGAGGAGAACAAGAACAGGAAGAAGATTCTAATCGCTCCATGCCGGGAATACATTAGGCTATAATATGCTAAATAATCATACGTGTTATTAGGCCTACCTTATTGCTCCGCCCAGGACACAACCATGCCGAGTTTTGTTTTGTGTGCCTGCTGTCCACACCAGCTAATGAATATTTTCGACTAATTAGATTGTCTGTAGCGTATGTAATGACATAAATGTATGTGAAAATGTGTGAAAAAAATTAGCCAATACCCTACTTAAAAACAGGTGTTTAGCCTATAAGCACTGCAACAGAAATGTTTAGGCAAAGACATGCCAAAACAGACATGCATCACCTTCATCACCATGGTAACACAGCATCATCAGCTGGTCAAAATGTCTAATTCTTTCAGCGCCACGGACTGCACTTTTTTACACAAAAATATAGGCTAAATGTTTTTTTTGTTTCACAAACAACAGAAGCAAGAACAACAGTGAATTATTTAATATAAAATGGAACTTTCCCCCTAGTACAAAACAACAAAAAAGAGAATCCTAAAACAATGAACAGAAATCAAAATAAGCCTTATTATAAAACTATTTACACAAATCATCCCTTCAACACAGAAACATGGAAACCTACAATAAATAACTACAGTATCTTGGATATTTTCTGCCCAGTGTACTGGATCCGGAGAGAAACAGGCCCATTTTGTAGCTCAGTCTCATACGGAGCCCAGAGGTCGTCATCAATTTGGAAGACCCTGGTGTCTTCTAGCAGGATCCTTAATGCCGCCTCTTCATTCTCTACACCAATCACCACAACATCTTCACTTGTAGCAGCCGCCTGCTGTGGAAAAAAATAAAATAAAATTGTATGAAATTGTTATTATTCTTGCATTGTGTATATCTGTGGATGCTCTCATTCATCCAGGTCATAGTTAGTTTAGATTGAGGCAACAGGACTGCTCCCACGCTGCAAATTGAGAGACACAGGAAATCATTTCTCCCTGTTGCCATTAAACTAGTGAACTCTTAACAGACATTGTAAATGGGTAGTAATAATAATATGTTTGTATATGATGCTCTTTAACATGTAAAGGTGTATAAATGTGTTTCTTTTGCATAAAACCCAGAAACTCGAAGTTCCTTAGAAGCTACTTAGTGTTTAGGCTACTGTTCAGCAGCAGGAAGTCAGATGATGCTTTAATGATGACTATGCAGTGGGCGTACCTCTAATTTTGTGAGCTGATTGGTGTGGAGTTTTCCCCCGTATTCAGAGGTTTTGTACTTGAGGTGGGTTATTTTGCCAACATGGCCCACCTCAAGGGGTAATGTTGCAGCCTCCCTCCACATCACCACCTGCTGCCTATGAGAGTCCTGTAGAAAAAAAGAAAATGCATGTAAATGGATGATGCATTTAATCTGGTGTATTTCAGGTTTTAACCACACAGGTTAATTGTAACCTACCTCCTCAAGTACAATTTCCCTCATGGGGACCATGTCTCTTCCAGAGGACACCAGTTTTGCTGGAGTTATCTGAAAAACACGGTGGTCAGATTTTATAATAAACGCATTTCATACCAAAGCAAACTCTGATGTTGTCAAAAGCAAACTCTGATGTTGTCAAAAACATACATGCACCACTTTGGCCTGCACTGTCACATATCCCCCTGTCTCCCTCAGGTCAGCCAGGGACACCACTGGGGATGGTGGATTGATCAGGTTTAATGCCGCCTTCTTTAATTCGGCACTTACATTTACTGGAAAGGTCCTGAAGAAGGAGGTGCTGCGTGTAATAAATAAATGATATGGAGGTGTGTCCCCCTTGAGGAGGTAATTTTTCATGATAAAGTCCCCCCCCTCTTTGATTTTGTGGGCAATGTCCTCCATGAGGGTTATTTTTTCAACTGTGTGGCCATCAGTGATGGCAGCAATCACATTCATTTTTGTTACGCCTGCCACAGCCTTGCTTCCATCAAGACGCCACGACAGGACTCTCTCTCGCTTTTCCGTTGCCACTACATTTATATGTACTGCGGGGGGGCGGAAATATGGCTGAACCACCTTGGTGCTGGTGATGCTCTGGAGAGACATTCTGAAATTATAACAAAAAAGACATCAGAATAATCATGAGCTGACGGCATTGAAGAAACAGTCTATCTATCTATCTATCTATCTATCTATCTATCTATCTATCTATCTATCTATCTATCTATCTATCTATCTATCTATCTATCTATCTATCTATCTATCTATCTATCTGTCTATCTGTCTATCTATCTGCCGCGGCATATTAGTGTGCCATCAAAGACCATCAACCGCTTCACAAAATTCGCGGTACTGAGTATCCAGATGTTTGATGTCACCGTGTGTCAGCAACAGCCTCCGACAAGGCCAATCACAGTGCCGAGCGCTTCCACGAAGCTCTGTGATTGGTCACACTATAGAGCCGGTCACAGCTCGGTCTGATCAAAGAACTGTTGCCATGGTCTAAGTCATCTCATATTCACTCTGTGAGCTTAAACAGTATTTTCTTCTATCACCCTGGTCTTGATACCGTCAAGGAGCCAATAGCTTTGGTAGGCTACTTCATGTGGGGTTCATAAAAGTCCTGTCAAAGCTGTTCAAGCCTGTTCAGTAGCCTATTATAATCGTTAACAAATACAAATAATTATTTGACAATGTTAACGTGCCGTATAGCGCCAGCAGTTCCTGACGATGTTAATTTAAACAACAAAAGATGCATATTCGGTTATTGAATAAGTTTGTCACAAACAGCAAACAAAGTAACATGTAAGCATTAAGTTGAACAGACCAGAGCTATCTGAATGTATAGGCCTATCATAAATCACATCTCCAGGGATGCTTGCTCGTGATTAAGCCCCTGTCACATAAGGACACAAGTAGACCAAATCAGTTTGATTGGGAGATTTATTGCCAAAACCACTGATAACATAGTGCCTTTTAGTTGAAGTAGCTCTGAGGCTAAAAACACTTTTACTCTGTGTTACATAACACAAACTTGATGGATATAAGTCAAATCTACATTTTACAGTCTATACACTAACATTTGCTATATGCTGTAAATGTTAAATATGAAAAAAGAACACTTACTTGTCTATTTTCCGTGGTGTTGCCGCAGCCGCTTCACAAAGTTCGCGGTACTGAGTATCCAGATGTTTGATGTCACCGTGTGTCAGCAACAGCCTCCAACAAAGCCAATCACAGTGCCGAGCGCTTCCACGAAGCTCTGTGATTGGCCACACTATAGAGCCGGTCACAGCTCGGTCTGATCAAACAACTGTTGCCATGGTCTAACGGCATGTCAGTTCTGTCTACAGTCTCTGGATACACTTCTCTGCGCTCTGTATGACAGACAGCGGAGCCGCGGCACGGTTGAAAAACACTGGTCTACGTCATCTCATACTTCATTCACTCTGTGAGCTTAAACATTATTTTCTTCTGTATCACCCTGCTCTTGATACCGTCAAGGAGCCTAGCTTAGTAGCTGATATGAGGTCCATAAAAGCCATCAACATAATCCTTTCAATATACGAGCGTTATAACAAGTAATTATTTTTGCTTGTTATATACACCTGTGGGTGCCATCCTCAGAAACCTTAGCAGGTTGCTGTAGCCTTTGGCCAGGAGCAGATGTCGTCAGGTGGTGCGCAACCTTCACTTAGTGTTTCGGGCCTCAACCACAACACCCTCCAGTTGGTGGGCCGGCATATTATTATTTGAGAATGTTAACGTGCCGTATAGTGCCAGCAGTTCCTGATGATGATGATGATATAAACAACAAAAGATGCATATTCTGGAATTGAGGAATTTTATGTCACAAACAGGAAAAGTAAAATGTAAGCATTTAGTTGAACAGACCAGTTATCTATTAGGATAAATTTAAGAGATGTGAGCGATGCTTGCTCAGAATTAAGTCACATAAGGGCAGAAGTTTGGTGATGCCCCAGGACACTGCTCTTCCTTATTCCCAATTCCTTACTTGAGGCTTTAATTCCTGCCGCTATAAGACACAACTACTAGCCACACTTCTCCCTCATATAGCCTCATAGGCTATACGCTCTCCCTCTCCCCCTCTCTCTCTCTCTCTCTCACACACACACGCATTGCCCAGTCTCTTCAAGGATATACTCTATTGGAGCAGTAATAGATTACTATTTTTTTAAATTCAATTCATTAATTTTTTATCTCTGCCTTGCGTCATAGATGCTGTGTAATATTGGCAAGTCTGTGTCCAATCGGACGATCGTGCGCCATCACATGATGTCTGGGCCTATCTATTGATAGATCCTTGTGCTCTAAATCAGCGAGCAGCAGCTGAAACATGCTGAATTCACTGTTAATTTTGTCAACAAAACCTTTTCGTTGACGACCTTTTATTGCGTGAGTACTTTGTGACGAGAACATAAATGTAAACAGCTCTGACAACGCTAATTAAAACGAAATCTCTGCTGATCGTGAACTAACGAGGAAAAACACGACGAAAAAGACGCCGCTCACCGACCGGCCGGTCTGGGTTACAGCCATCCTCCTGCGGGGATCGCTCTACATTTTAACCAATTACTCATCTTAGCTCAGGACACAGTTACCACAGTTACCCTCTGAAGCCCCCACCCTGTTGTTAACCGTTCCTGTTCTGCTTCCTAACCGTGTTCGGGGACACCCGGAGATCCTAACGGGGTCGTTATTACTGAAGAGAACGGGCCTTTATTTTGGACCGTAAATAAACACACACTAACGTTCTCTGTCTGCTCCGGTGGCTGTGACGTTCATTCACTCACGCCGTACGCACACACACACCTGGACTACACATCAGAGCTAGTCCCGCAGCACTGTAAAAGGATGAAGAGCTTGAGAGGAATATGATTATATATTGCACTTTTTAGACATTCAGTGTCATTATCAAACAATAACATGTTACATTCTTAGTTTAGCCTATGACTATATATAGTTATAGGTATGCTTACAATGAGTGTTTACTACCAAATCATTTGGAAGATCCATTAGTGTAACGAACTGTCAAGTCACTTAAGAAGCCTAGATTTGAACTAAAACTAAACTAAACTGAAAGATTAAAATGTGACTTTAACTAAATCCAGACTTTGGTGAGTGACTAAAACTAAAATGTAATTAAAAATTCTTGTTGAAATTAACAGTGGGCTGCATGCCACTCAGCGACTGCGAGCACAGTTTATGGAGGTGTTTATGCTATTAAAATGTGGAAACCTGAAGAATGTATGGGAAAATGAATAAATAAATAGCCTACATAAATGAATAAATACATTTGAAATAAAAAGAAAAATATATGTACATAATTGTTTCATTGTCCGCTTGATTCTTGGCGGTTCAGTAGAGGGTAAACACATATATAGCCTATAGGCTATTAGCAGTTTCTAAAAGATCCCACTAACATAGTTTGTGTATTATGATCCACACACAGCTTATGACCTGTGGCTGTTTAGCGTCTGACCTCATTTGTCTGAAGTGAACATTTAACAGTAAAGTAAATATACTTTGAATATTTATATTTACAATCATTCAGATCAGAGTATTATTCTATATCAGAATCAGAGAAACTTTATTAACCCCAGGGGGGAAAGACACAGGTGAGACACACCAGGGAAGAGCAGGTAATCACCAGGAGGAGGAGGGAGAACATGAGGAGAGGGAAGACAAGACACCTGAAACGAGAGGGAGAGCCGTGACTACAAAATAAAACAGGAAGTAATCAAACTAGAACAAATACAAACATTTATTAATTATTATTATTATTATTATTATTATTATTATTATTATTATTATTATTATTATTATTATTAATAATAATAATAATAATAATAATAATATTTGCTTATATTTATTTATTGTTCACTGAACCTCTGCCGTGGTGTGATGGGGTTGACTACGGTCGGGGCTGAAGCAGAGACGGTTAACACCTGCCACACGGATGTGATCAATAAACATTATTCAGTATGTGCATAGTATGTGATCAAACCACAAAACAGTTTGATCCCACAGAGAATCTGTAGCAAACTGAAATGGCTCAGTGTCAGGATGTAAAGACTGCTAGATCGGGACTAAACCCGGGACGACCGTAATGAAAACCACACTCACATAGCACATTTTTCCCTCATTATATAGCCAGGCCTAGTGTCTGTGGACAGGATCCACACACACACACACAGGCGCGAAGATGCATTCATGGCCTTCCAAACTATTCAGAACTTTATCACTCTCCTACTCTATGCAGACTGGCATGTATATTATTTAATCGCCATGTTAAATCATCAGAACAGTTTTTTGGGAAGTTCGAATTTTCGAGTGACTTTGAACGCCTCGATTACTTTTCACTGCGTCACCGTGTCGTCGGTGTCATTGCTCTTATGTCGGTTTGAGGTGAGTATGTCTGAGTCATTATTACAAATACTTTGAAGCTATAATAAGCCCGCTGGCCATGTACGGGGACATTACAATTGATCTAAATTTGAACAAAACAGTAATGGTGCGGTTCTTAGTAAAAGCGACTCTATTTAGCTGACGCTTGTTAACATAATGTGCCGTCGCTGTTAGCATACTCCCTAGCGCGAGCTGACAGGTAGAGCGCGAAATGCGCTAACTAGCTAGCTCGCCGTTAGCGGCTAGCTTTCGAATGTTAGTGAATAAATTGTCAGCAAACTAGGTAGCCTGCTATTAGCGAGTGACTATGCTGACGCATAGCGCTCGCGTTGGCTTAGCGCAACCGAATGTTAGTAAGTATGCTAAATGTGTAGCATGCTGCAAGAGTAGTTGTTCCCTGTCTATAGCGCTGTTTTTAACCGGGAAATTATCACTTACTTGGTCCGATAATTATTATTTATTTATGGTAAATGATTTGTCTTAGTTCGTCTATGACAGTGACGTAGTGACGGTCATTGTGTTGATCCAGCAGCGCGAGCGCCACCTTAACTCAGCGCAGTCAGTACGTATGTACACACACACACACACACACACACACACACACACACTCTGACTGCACTGGGTTAAGGTGGCGCTCCGCTGTGTGTCATACAGAGCGCAGAGAAGTGTCTATAACCCATTGACAGTAAAAACTATAGACAGAGCTTCCGTGACGTCACCCGTTTGTTTCTGAAGAGCCGTTTGGAGGCTCCGGGACGTGCTGGCCGCCGCCATGTTGGCAGCGTCACGTCCGCCAAAACTCCAAATAAGGACAAAGAGGGGGAGCACCAGCGGAGTTTAGGGGGGCGGGCGATCGTAGAACTGACACTAGAAGGGAACCTATCATCTGAGACCAGAATGTAGGGGTGGGCGATACTGAAGATTTCAGTATCGATCCGGTAGCCTAAATATGAAGAATAAAGATCCTTCAACAGTTATCACCAAAGCATAACTATATTAATCATACTGAAATACATATCATTATATAAACTTATATAATTACATTATTAGATATATTTTGGAATTTGAGAAAAACGAGATTTATTTCAGCTGGTGATATGATCACTGTTCAATCATTCTGCTAAAATTAGCAGAAATATTATCTTATTACTGCACTCAGAAAGACAATATTAATTCATGCTGCAGATTACTCAATCTAAACTCATCTACCTGGATATTTATGAGTGTTTTGCAGTAAAGCCTTTGTCTGTTCCTCTGCCATCTCCATGACGCTAGCTGCACTTTACAGCCAATCAGGAGCTCCGTCTGCTCCGGCAGAGAGGAGAAGGGGGGGAGGGGCGGAGTGCCTGCGCACTGAGCAGAGTGAGAGAGGAGCGCTGCACCGCCAGTAAATACGAGTAAAGTTGCTGAAGGTATAGAAGAGAAACTTCCACAGAAATATCGATCTCATCAGGCTAGTATCGAGTAATTACTGATCTAACGTTGGTATCGATACTATCGATGTTTAGATCGATGCGCCCACCCCTACCAGAATGTACCAGGCTTTAAACATGTTCATTTCTGCTGTGAAGTTGGACATTTTAACATGGGAAATGACTTGCTTTTGGAGCCAGCCCCCAGCAGTTGCACCATGAATTACAAGTTTTGACACTTCCACATGGGCTTCAAGTTTGAGCTCTGAAGGTTGCCGCTTGATCTACCCAGAGACCGTAGACAGCGCTGACAGGCCGTCGTCAGTTAGCTAAATAACACAAGTGTTCACTGTTCCTGCTGTGTTTTTTACATGTAAAATATGTGCCGTGGCTCAAAAAAGGTTGGGAAACACTGGTCTTTGGTGTGTGTCATTGTGTAACCTAAGTACAGCTGTCTAACATTTTTTCTTCTTCTCTTAGACTGAGAGAAGCTATCTCTTGCTGAGCTGTGGCTGGTAGGTTTCCACTAGTTACAGGAGGACGCTTCCTGAGCTGTTTTGGTTCTCTAAAGTAATCCAGTGCAGAATGATATTAACACCTACACACTATGGGTGCTCCTTGCAGTGATTAAACATCATGTGCATACTGTGCAACTAATCACATGCAATGGAAAATACTGGGTAAAAGCAATGATTGATATTACATGATGTTACTGTTTTCTTCTGAATAATTTAGTGGAAAGGATGTATTTCATATTTTAAGAGATATATGTATATACACATACAAAGATGTTCATAGTTACATTATAAAAGCGATAAGTTCTAAAAATGAAGACATGTATGGGAGCTAAATGAGCCTGCACTTCTTGACTAGATGAACTAAATGATCTGGCTCAGTAGAAGAGCTGCAGTTCCCATCATTATTATTGACAGTGTTTCCCATGAATTTGGTTCATGGTTGGTTTGGTTCAGAATGGAAGAGTGATGGGCTGAATTTGGTTCATAATTTTATACATACATGGCAAATCTCTGTTATGCAGTTGTTTAATTGTATTCATTGTGTTTAAATACAGTGTTGCTTGACAGTTTGTAACCCTTATTTAAATATAATATAACATCAGTTATCGGTTTTCATTTTTCACAAAGTCCTGACAGTGATGAAAGAAAACCCAATCAAAGCAATAATACAAGAAGATCTGTTACTTTATTTAAGAAAATGACCCAGTGTATTTATGTGTTGGTGGCAAACGTATTGGAACCTTTGCATTCAGTACCACCTGTGACTCCCTGAATAGCAATGGCAACACCCAAAAGTTTTTGTAGGTAGGCCTATCTACATGTGTATGCTTGCTTTTCAAGAATTTCTCCTTTTTTGTCTTCCAGGTGACCTGTCTGGCGATCTTCACTCTCTCCTCTATATAAAAGTTTTTCTATCTTTCCTGTCCATCTACAACGCTCTGTCTAAATATTGGAAATCTTTCTTTGTGTCCCCCTCTGTCCACTCTACCTAATTTGAAGGTTCTCTACTCTGTATAAAAGCATATTCTGTCTTTCCTGTCCATCTACAACGCTCTGTCTAATTACTGGGATTTCTGTCTTTCTGTCCACCTCTATCCACTCTATCTAAATCGACAGCTTTGAAAAATTTGAAAAGCTTTATATGGTTTTGAAAGGTTTATCTGGGTTTAAACAAGCTTTACCCTCATTTATGGTAAGAACATTTTGACAAGTCTTTGTGGGAATCAGTTTGATTCTTGAATACTATTAATTAAGCTGGTAATTTAAAAATAAAATTACTGACAACTATATGGAGGTGTTGGGAGTTTTTCTGGTGTTGTATAATAGAGTATATTTAGTGCTGATTCAGTGCATCTAGGTTTTATAAACAGAAGAGTGATTTTTGGAAACGAGAAAACATGCCAAGGAAGTCTAAGAGGTCCAAAGCTGCTAAGAACCGCTGGCAGACGTTTGATGGTTTTAAATCCGCAGCAACAGGTACACAGTCAGAGTGTCCAGATTCTAAGAGGTATGTGGAGAAAGATGTATCTCAAAGGTCCCGTCATGAGGCTATTGCACAAGGTCAACCGGGCACTTCACATGTGTTAAAGGTGTCTTATGCTGATGTTGTGAAGAAGAATACTCCATGTGTATCAGGACATCATGCACATCAGGTAAAGCAGACAGATAATCCGGCTGAACCAAGTTTACCAGAGGAATCCTATGCTGATGTTGTGCAAAGAGGATGCTGCAGTGATGCTTCATGTATGCCAGGACCTTCACAAGCAGTAAACATGGAACACCAGCCTCCTATAAGCCGCATCTGTGCTTCTCGCAGCCAGGCTTCTCTGAAATATGGCAAATACAGAAACCGGCAGTGCACATGTAACTCACTGGCTTTTCTTGCATTCCTTTGTGAGAATGAAAACATTACTACAAGAGACCTTGATCTTGTTTTAGATAAAGGTGATGTGATGTACAGAAAAGTCTTGAGGCAGTTTCCTAACAGCATGCATTTGGCAACTGATGAGCTCCCTGACAAAGTTTGTGCTCGCACATGTGTGTATCAGGCAGACATGACCCAGCTTTCAAGATATGGATCATTTGGAGAACCTTTACCTGGTGCTGCAGATACTTTTCTTAGCCTTGAGGCAGGACTAAGTTGTTTACTAACAGATATTCAGTATGCTTTGCTGATTATGGCTGGACTGTGTATTGCAGTATTCAGAACCAGATCAGGCCGATATGGATTCTTTGATCCTCACTCCAGGACAAATGATGGTTTGCCAATACCTCCAGAAATGCATAATGTGGTACATGGTACAGCTGTGATGCTTACATTCACCTGTCTCAGTGATATGATTGACTGGCTCATGTTGTGCTACAGAATGAATAGCATACAGCCTTCCTGCTTTTATGAACTCAAGCCTGTGAAGTTTGACAATGTGAATTCAAACAGCCAGAGTGATGCCATCCTAAAGACACACTGCAGACCTGTATCTGCTGATGTACCTCTTATGAATGAACATGCTGATGAATCAAGCTCATCTGTGAGGACAAACACAGCCACTGATGGGTCTGAGAATGTTGTCTTGTATGACATTTCCTGTCATACAAGAGATGTGGAAAAACCCTCTGGTAAGGTTATGGAAGAATTGGCCACTGACATGAGTCTTTTGTCATCTGTGAGAGAAGAGGTCATATTCCTTGCCAGTGATTCATGTTTTTTTCCATCAAAAGATAGCTTTGAAGTCGCATCAGATGTGTCTTCAGTAAACAATGTTGAATGTGATCATTCTGAAACTGCATTTCAAGATGTCTCCCACAAGTTTTTGAAACTTAATAAACAGCAAAAAAGAAAAATGAAGAGAAGACTCTTGGTGTCAGAAAAGCCTGTACAAAGAAATGAAAACAGAAAAATGAAAGAAAAACAACAGTATGCTTCTAATGAATCATTCAGAGAAAAGAAAAAATCATATGCAAGCAGAAAATACCAAGCCACACCAGAATACAGACAAAGTAAAATAAATGCTGCAAAAACAAATTACAATAAAAACTCTGATTGCAAAAAGAGAGGTAGGCTATACCTGAGAAGATGTTATCAATCTGATATACATTTCAGAACAAGGCACAAAGAAAAAATAAGCAAACGTTACCAGAGTGATGCTGAATTCAGGACAAGGCACAGAGAAAATATCAGCAAACGTTACCAGAGTGATGCTGAATTCAGGACAAGGCACAGAGAAAATATCAGCAAACGTTACCAGAGTGATGCTGAATTCAGGACAAGGCACAGAGAAAATATCAGCAAACGTTACCAGAGTGATGCTGAATTCAGGACAAGGCACAGAGAAAATATAAGCAAACGTTACCAGAGTGATGCTGAATTCAGGACAAGGCACAGAGAAAATATCAGCAAATGTTACCAGAGTGATGCTGAATTCAGGACAAGGCACAGAGAAAATATCAGCAAACGTTACCAGAGTGATGCTGAATTCAGGACAAGGCACAGAGAAAATATAAGCAAACGTTACCAGAGTGATGCTGATTTCAGGACAAGGCACAGAGAAAATATCAGCAAACGTTACCAGAGTGATAACGATTTTCAAAAGAGGCGGAAAGCTTACATGACACAGAGATATGCTCATGACTTGGCATTCAGGGTGAGACACAGGTATTTGATGAAACAAGTGATGCGAGACAGGTATGAAAATAATTCTGCATTTGGACTAATGCACAGACTGAGATGTGCCATGAAAATAAAAAGAAAATACACAAGAATGAACAAACCAAGACAACAAAGTGACAAATCCATGATCCAAGAGGCCATATCTGTTTTCAGAGCAAACACAAAAGCTGGACCTACTTATGTGTGCACTGTGTGTCATAAGGCATCATTTCCAAATCAAGTACGACTCTGTACCAGGTCAGGTTACATGAAAAATCCTGATGTGGTTTCATCATGTCTTACAGGAAAATATGTTCATGTGTGTGATGATGAATGCAGAGATGAACAAGAGTGTAATGTCCCTGATGAAAGAAAGAGAGAATGGATTTGTCACACATGCCATGCACATCTAAAACAGGGCTCATTACCAAGCTTGTCGATAGCTAACAAACTGGAGCTGAAAAATATCCCAGATGAATTGTGTGATCTGAACATACTGGAGAGGCATCTCATTTCAAAGTACATAGCTTTTGCTAAGATCATTCCTCTTCCTAAAGGCAGACAAAGAGCTATACGTGGTAATGTGGTCTGTGTCCCATCTGAGGTGCAGGAAACTGTTGAGTCGTTACCCAGACTGAGAAGTGAGGCTCAAGTCCTGAGAGTAAAGTTAAAGAGGCGACTGTGTTACAAAGGTCATCAGCTGTTCCAGACTGTAACCTGGTCCAAACTCATACAGGCACTCTGTAAACTGAAACAAATCCACCCACAGTATAAGGACATCATTATTAGAGATGAGGCTGACCTATGTGACCCAACAGTACCTGATGATGATGATGACGATGATGATGATGATGATGATGACGATGAAAACATGAACGACGATGACTATGACGAAGCTGATATGATGGAGATTGACAGGTTTGAGAGTGATGTGATGAACAATGTTCAGAGTGAACAGGACTTTATTGCAGAACCAGAACAGCAGCAGAGAAATGATCCAGAAGGTGAAGAAGGAGACATGCCTAATGGTGGTTTTGCCCTGGAATCTTGCTTACAGCCATGTGATGTTGCAGAGGAGATAATGAGTTTTAGTGAAGGAATCTATTCAGTTGCCCCTGCAGAGAGAAACAGTCCGGTCAGTTTTTTCAGAACACCTAAACTAGAGGCCATGGCGTTCCCTGTTCAGTTTCCTACTGGTGAAAACACACTGGATGAAAACAGATATATCAAACTGTCACCCAGCAGTTATTTCAAAGCAAGGCTTTTTAGTGTGGATGATCGTTTTGCCAGAGACACAAACTACTTGTTCTTTGCACAGTTTGTGACTGAGATACATTTGGCTACTTCCAGCATGACTATACAGTTACGGAAAGGTAAACCTGTGACCAGAGATGGACGTAAAATAACTTCTGCAATGTTGCAAGACAAACGTGAAGTTGAGAGACTGGTGCGAAACAAAGATGCTATCAGATTCATGCAGCCTCTGAGAGGAACACCAGCTTACTGGCACAAAACAACCAAAGATCTGTTTGCTATGATCAGACAGCTTGGAACTCCCACATTCTTCTGCACATTCTCAGCAGCTGAGATGCGCTGGCCTGAAGTGATTGAAGCCATAAAAAGACAGCAAGGTGAAGAAGTTAACTTTGATGAGCTTGACTGGTCCTCAAAGTGTGACATTCTGAGAAGTAATCCTGTAACAGCAATGCGCATGTTTGACAAACGTGTTGAGGCTCTATTCAGAGATTTAATCTTGTCTCCTGCACAGCCACTTGGAAAAGTTGTTGACTACTTTTACAGGCTTGAGTTTCAGCACAGAGGAAGTCCTCACATTCACTGTCTCATCTGGGTTGATGGTGCTCCTGTGTTTGAGGAAGATGATGATCAGACTGTGTGTAACTTTGTGAACAGATACATCTCTGCTCAGCTACCTGACCCACAACAACAACCTGACCTCTACAAGAAAGTGACAGAAGTCCAGGTGCACAGTAAAAGCCACTCCAGAACATGTTTTAAGGGTTTGAGTACTGGCTGCAGGTTTGGGTTTCCCAAACCACCCTGCACAGAAACAATGATTGCAAGACCCTGTGGTGATGATGATGATGAAGATGATGATTTGGACATGGAAACTGCCAAGGTGAAACTCAGGCCACTGAATGCATTGCTTTGTGAACCCGAAACTGCCTCCATGACTTTAGAGCAACTCCTGGCTCAATGCAATCTAACACTCAGTGAGTATAAATGGTGTCTGAACAAGATCAACAAATCCAGTGCAGTGATATTGAAGCGTGATCCAAAAGATAGCTGGGTGAATGCATACAACGCTCATTTACTGGAAGCATTTGACTCAAATCAAGACATTTCTTATATTCTTAATGCTTTCTGTGTCATTCAGTACATCACAAGTTACATCTGTAAGAGTGAATCAGCCATGTCTGAGTACCTCAACACTGTCATACACAATTCCAACACAGACTTTGTCAATGAGTGTGATGAGATGAGGCAAGTGATGCAGGCATATTCAAAAAAGAGAGAAGTCAGTGCACAGGAGTGTGTGGCTCGAGCATGTGGTCTTCATATGAAACAGTGTTCACGTGCTGTAGTATTCGTACCCACAGATGAAAAACCACTGAAAATGAGTCGGCCTATTTCAAGTCTTGATGACACAACTCCAGACTCTGTTAATATCTGGATGACTTCTTTGTCAGACAAATACAAAAGCAGACCTGAAACACCAGAGTTTGAATAGATGTGTTTGGCAGATTTTGCAGCTACTTGTCGCATTGTCTATGGCCAGCAGACAAAAGGTAAAGATGTGTTGCCCCTTCTGAATGAGATGGGATATGTTCAAAAGAGAAAGAATGACAAACCTGCTGTGATCAGATTCTTCCGCCCATCAGAGGAGAAACATCCAGAACTGTTTTATGGCTCACTGTTAAGGCTGTACCTCCCTCATCGCTCAGATGGTGAACTGAAAAGACCCTTCCTGCCTACATATCAGTCTTTCTATCATAGTGGCTGGGTTCAACTTCCAGGTTCAGATCATGGTGAGGGTGTGCAAGTGATTGTCAAACGTAACAAGGGCAAATATGAGAAAAACAGTCGGGATATTGAGAAAGCTGTTGAAGAGTATGAACAGAATGAAGGTGTGCTCAATGAGTGGTGTAATCTGGCTCCTGAGTCTGAAATGGAAAGATTAGAATGCATTGAGGAGCTGCAGGCCAGAGAACCTGATCATGAAAATGAACAAGAGAATGTTCCTGACTACAGCCGACAGGCTAATGCTGAAACAGAAATCAGAGCCATGAGAGAGCCCCCTGCAATTGAACCTGCAGTACTACGCCACATGTATCAGAACCTGAACCAGAAACAAGCCTGTGTGTTCTATGCAGTCAGAGACTGGTGCATCAAACGAGTATGTGGACTGAATCCAGAACAGTTCTTTTTTTATATCAGTGGTGGTGCTGGAACAGGAAAATCACATCTTATCAAATGCATCTACTCAGAGGCCTCTAAGATACTGAGCAGGGTTCCCAGACAGGCTGATGAAGGTGACATATCAAACCCCACAGTCCTGTTGACTTCATTCACTGGAACTGCAGCTTTTAATATTTCTGGTACAACATTACATTCTCTGCTTAAACTACCATGAAGTCTTAAACCTCCATTTCAAGGACTTGGAAACCGTCTAGATGAAGTCAGAGCTGAACTTTTCAATGCTGAAATCCTTGTCATTGATGAGGTGTCCATGGTGTCAAAGCCCCTGTTTGCATATGTGGATGCTCGACTCAAACAAATCAAAGGCACTCAGAGACCATTTGGAGGAATGTCAGTCATTGTTGTTGGAGACTTTTATCAGTTACCACCAGTGAGACAGTCTAAACCTCTGTGTGTGTATGACCCATCACAGATTGACTTGTGGCAGGAATATTTCCAGATGATCACTCTGACTGAGATTATGCGTCAGAAAGATGATGTTGCCTTTGCAGAAATGCTGAACAGGATCCGTGTGAAAGAAAAGTCAGATGAGCTGTCTCATGATGACAGAGCTTTGTTGTCACAGGCTGTTACTGAACCAGACCTTTGTCCAACTGATGTGCTGCACATTTTTGCAACCAATAAGCAGGTGAATGAACACAACTCTGCCACGCTTGCTCAGCTACACAGTCATGCTATTGACATTGATGCAGATGACTTTAAAAAGGACCCACGAACTGGCAGAATGACTCGTCAAGACAAACCATTTAAAGGAGGCAAAAATGAGTTACCGGACACAATTACAGTTGCTGAGGGTGCTCGTGTCATGCTCACCAGGAACATTGATGTACAAAATGGTTTGGTCAATGGAGCTTTTGGAAAACTACTCAGAGTTGTAATGTCTGAAAAAAACCAACATGTTACTAAGCTTGGTCTTGAAATGGATAATCAAACAGCTAGAGCATCAGGACAAGCTGACAATCTGGTGTATATAGAGAGAGCAGAGGAGAACCTGAAACAGAAAGGAACAATACGCAGACAGTTTCCTATTAAGCTGGCTTTTGCATGTACTATACACAAAGTCCAAGGTATGACAACAACATCAGCTGTAGTCTCACTGAAAGGTATTTTTGAACCTGGTATGGCCTATGTAGCTATCAGCAGAGTGACCTCTCTCAGTGGACTGTATTTGCTGGATTTAGATGAGAAAAAAATGTATGCCAACCCAGAGGTAACTGCAGCACTGATGACCATGAGACAAGCTAACCTGGATGACATGATGCCTCTTCTACACATGAGACAGACAGTGAGCAGGCCTGATATGCTGACCATTGTCCATCATAACACTGAGGGCTTAACGTCTCACATTGATGATATCAAAAGTCATTATGAGTTGTGTCTAGCTAATGTTTTGTGCCTCACAGAAACACATTTACAGGGTACTTATGTTTCACCAAGTCTTTATCTGGAAGGCTACAATATCTTTAAGCGTAACAGGCACCTTTCGTACACTAACCTTCCTCATATGGCCAACAAGAGTGGTGGTGGAGTTGCTGTGTATGTAAAGAACCACATTCAAGTGCGTGAGATCCAATATGTTCATAATGTCACTGATCTTGAGTTTCTGGCTCTTAGGGTTGATGCTCCAGTGAGTGCAGTGATTGCAGTTGTGTACAGACCTCCAGACTACAGTTTGACAACATTCATAAAGAACCTGATCAGCCTTTTAGATGCTTTGGAGATCCTTGACTGTCATCCCATCATTGTCTCTGGTGATTTCAATGAGAATTCCCTTTCCAGTGCAAGAAAGCCAATTGTGGAACTGTTCCAGTCTAGAGGATATGCACAGGTCATCACTGACGCTACCACAGATAAGAACACGCTCCTGGACCTCATTTTCATCTCACGTCCACAGCTATGTGTCCATTCAGGTGTCGTAAAAACCTACTACAGCTATCATAACCCTGTGTATTGTATTATGTCTTCTAACACCTGCTAACATTTTTGAGAGTTTTCTGAGTCGTATAAAGCATTTAACTTGTGAGACGTTTTGAGTTTTTATACAGCTAAATATGGGTTTAATATGTTTTTCTGGGTTTCTAATATTATAGGCCTTCATGTGTTATAATTTCATGTTTTGGCCTGTGCATTTACCTGGGTGGGTTTGGGCCAGGGTAGGTAAATGCACAGGCCAAAACTTCTCAGAGATGTGCCATAGCAGAGATACATCAGAAGGTATGCTTTCTGGTGTAGTGATGCCTACCACCATACCTTACATTTACATTTCATTTCCCTAGATGTAGCCTCTTTAGAAAGAGGTTGGAGGGGGTTAGGGTTAGGGTTTTGTTTTTGGATTGGAGACACAGTTTTGCTATGTACTTTTCATAACATGTCAGCTACAACCTTCTCCAGCACTATGAAGATGACGAGTTCCAACACCCAAGATCCAATATCCTCTTCATCAGTTGTCACCCATGTCCATAACCTTCACTGCTGGACCACACAAAGACAAATACAGCATCCTGTGTGCACCTCGCTCGATTTGCTGGCCCTTAAGCTGCCCTGCCTGTGAACCCATCATACAGAGACATGTCTTCTTGCTGCTTGTGTACATGGGTCGACACAGCAGACAGGAGGTATGGGCCTTTATGTATATTTAAATTTGAAAAAAATCATATTTCAGTCCTTGTAATATTTATGTATTTAATGTTCATTCAACTGTTGAAATTGCGTGATTGTGTGTTTCTTCAGGTGTTTCACTGGGATCCATGCACCTCACAGATGACTGCACAGAGAATGATGATTCATCTTCTTAGATGGCTTTCTGTTCTCCAGCAGGGTTTAAGGTATTTTTATTGTTCAGTTACTGTACTTTATGTGTTTTTCCAACTTATAGGAACGTACAGGATCTGTTTGTCTTTCCTCATGTTTTCTCAAGAGCAGCTTAATCCTGTGTTCACATCACCAGTTGTATGCATATCAGTTCAGAGGAGGCTCACTGTTGTTGGTTCTTAGAGTAGTGACTCTCCATGTTGCTGCAGGGAAACACTGTGCTGACCAGTCACCAGTCATTTGCACTTTTAACCTTTGTGTACAGAATCAGGATTCTTAACTCAAACCGTAGTCTGGACTGTATCATTTTATAATTCCCAGGAATGTACCCATGGTAATGTTTATATATTTTGTTTATTATTTTGTACCTACAACTTATTGTCAAAAGTATTCACTCACTCATCCAAATAACTGAATTCAGGTGTCCCAAACACTTCCATGGCCACAGGTGTATACAATCAAGCACCTAGCCACCTGCTTCTACAAAGCCTTTCCATAACACTTGAAGCTAGTATAGCTGCAAAGGGTGGGGCAAAGTCATATTAAACCCTATAAATTAAGAATGGCATCTCAGTGTACAGTACTTTCGGAAATATAGTATATGCTAATATATTATTGCACTACACGCCCACACGTTTTTTGTTTTAATAAATGGCTGGTATGCTGGTAGGAATATGAAAGGTTAAGGTTTGTGCACTTAGCCTTGGGCTAATCCACCCCCAGGGTTAACCGCAAGGTTAAAATGTGTGTTAGACTGAAGCTTGGGGAATTTAGACATTTTTTGACAATGCACGACATTCACAATCGTCACATTTGATGTGATTCTTCTTGTACTCAAAGCATTGCTGGGGATATCAGCTTCAGTCTAACCACTGTGTGAAAAGTATGCAATGGTGTGGCTGAACAATACTGTAAACCTTTCAGTATCTAAGAGAAACTACTATTTCTTAGATGTCCAACAATGGACACTAAACCACTTCCAAATTTAAAAATTAAATGTTCATAAAAGTCACTTTTGCTGTGGCTATGATTGCACAATGCTCATATATTTTAAATATTATATAGCACTTATGTATATTATTGTGATTGTATATTATATTGCAAATGTATAATAATATTTACATAATTTTCCACAATCAACATTGTTATGTGGGGACTGCGCTGATAATGTGCAGTATATTGTTCAGCCCTGCCTTAGCAAACACTTTTGAAGTTTGACTTGAACTTCATTTTTGTTTTGGTTATGTATTCATTTAGTCTCCTGCATATTCTGAAATCTGAAAGTTATATCCAACAGCTGTAAATCAAAGCAGTGTAGCAAAACAGTTTTTTTTTACGTTTGCATGTGAAGTGCTAAATTATACTGCTCCAAAAAATAAGGGGAACACTCAAACAACACAATGTAACTCCAAGTCAGTCACACTTCTGTGAAATCAGCCTGTCCAGTTAAAAAGCAACACTGACTGTGGATCAGTTCCAGCTTCTGCTGTGCAAATAGAACACACATCAGGTGGAAATGAGAGGCAGTTATCAAGACAAGCCCTATAAAGGAAAGGGTTCTGCAGGTGCTGACCAGAAACTTTTGCATTTCGTCAGTGCTCTCACCCCTAGAGGTAGCATGAGGCGGTGTCTACAACCCACATGTGCTGCTCAGATAGTGCAGCTCATCCAGGATGGCACATCAATGAGAGCTGTGGCAAGAAGGTTTGCTGTATTTGTCAGCACAGTGTCCAGAGCACGGAGGAGGTACCAGGAGACAGGCCAGTACACCAGGAGACATGGAGGGGGCCACCGGAGGACAACAACCCAGCAGCATGACCGCTACCTCCTCCTTTGTGCAAGGAAGAACAGGAGGAGCACTGTCAGAGCTCTGCAACATGACCTCCAGCAGGCCACTGATGCATGTTTCTGCTCAGACTGTCAGAAACAGACTCCATGAGTGTGGTATGAGGGCCCGACGTCCACGGGGCTTGTGCTTACAGCCCAACACCGTTAAGGGAGATTGGCAATTGCCAGAGAACACCAAGATTGACTGATTCTCCATTGACGCTCTGTGCTCTTCACGGATGAAAGCAGGTTCACACTGAGCACATGTGACAGATGTGACAGAGTCTGGAGACACTTTGGAGAACATTTTGCTGCCTGCAACATCCTCCAGCATGAGCGGTTTGACGGTGGGTCAGTGATGGTGTGGGAAGGCATTTCTTTAGTGGGCCCTGGGTTCCTTCTGATGATGACAATGCAAGGCCTCATGTGGCTGAAGTGTGTCAGCAGTTCCTGCATGATGAAGTCATTGATGCTATGGACTGGCATGCCCATTCCTGAGACGTGAATCTATTCCAGCACATTTAAGACATCATGTCTCGTTCCATCCACCAGTTGCACCACAGACTGTCCAGGAGTTGACTGATGCTTTAATCCAGGTCTGGGAGGAGATCCCTCAGACAACATCCACCGCCTCATCAGCAGCATGCCCAGGCGTTGTAGGGAGGTCATAAAGGCATGTGGAGAACACACACACTACTGAGCCTCAGTCTTACTTGTCTTTCCACTCAAGCTGGATCAACCTGTGACGTGATTTTCTACTTTTATTTTGAGTATGGTTCCAAATCCAGTCCTCCATGGGATAATAAGTTTGATTTACATTGATCATATTTATTTTAATTTATCATATTTGATCTCAACATATTTCATTAGGTAATAAATGAAGATTTTTAACTGGAATATTGTATTCATTGAGCTCTAAGATGTGTTCTTTCAGTGTTCCCTTTATTTTTTGAGCAGTGTATATACGTTTTTCATGTTTATTTTAGACTTTCTTTAGTGTGGAGAATTTCTTAAATGTTTTTACTTTTTCTTAAAAAACAAATTTCTTATATAAGAACAATTCAGTAAAAAAGCAGTGGTTTTATTTGTATAGATAGCAATGCTTTATATGATGTACACAACTGCCTTTTGATTATATCAATTGTCAAATTTGATATGTTATATTGTAACATATGTTTATAATTGACCTTATTTGACCACCTTATTTATCAATTGAATAAAATCATTGAACTGAGGTTCTGGGTTAGTTTTCATTTCAATTTCTTTTACATTGAAATAACTTATATTATATTATACATATATTTTTTAGCTACAAATACCATATTAGTGCAAGTCAGTTATTTTTCAAGTCTTCAACCAACATTACATATTAATGAATACAGATTAATTCAGCTGTTTTATGAGTGATTCAGCTAATATTCATAATAATTCAGCTGTTTTATGAGTGATTCAGCTAATATTCAGATTAATTCAGCTGTTTTATGAGTGATTCAGCTAATATTCAGATTCATTCAGCTGTTACATGCAGATTTCATATTCTCAAAGAGTTCAAAGCAATCGTTCAAATAAGCGTTCAAAGCAATGCTTCAGCTTCTGCAATCAAACTTGCATTTTCTTCAGGAAATGCTTTTTCTAGTTAGTTTGATTGCTGCAAAGCAATCAAACTCTTGTTCTTCTACGTCTTTATTATTATTATTATTATTATTATTATTCTTCCGTACGTTTTTTGGCTCAGCATATCTTCAGAATGCATGGGCCGATTCAAACCATTCAAACATCAAAAGATTCAGCTCATTAAGGACATTCCCGGAAACCTTCAATAATAATTACAAATATTATAATATTAAAAATATTAAACATTTTCCACCCTCAAATTAACATTGGAGTCAATGGGAGAGCCCTTCAAACCATGCATTTTGCAAAATGCTACTGCTCCTACAAATATTAAGTTAGAGAAACCATTCGAGGCTTAAAATACTTCCAATGTCTTGGTCTTCAAAAGTTGTATTCAGAATTTGGAAGTTCAGCTCCGTCTTCAAATGATAGGGGATTAAAGATGAAGTGGTTTTTGAGGTCTCTTCTGAGTTTAACATTAGTGTGTATTGCGTGGAATGTTGGGAGCTAGAGTGGGTGAGTCATCGCTCAGAGTGCGGGAGGGAAAAAAATTAAACCAGTTTCTGCGTTTCTATCCTGCTGTCACGTCTGCACCTTTTATCTGACAGGGATAATTTGGCCACCAGTTCGAAGGAAAAATGGTCTGGGTTCTGTTGGTGTCGGTCTTAAAACTCAACACCAAACAGTTTTGCCTGTAGATCGAGCTGTTCGGGGAGAGTGCCGGTCATTCCTCCATTAAGACATAATGTAAAACCAAAAACAGAGAAGCAGAGCTGCCATATTTTCTAACTCGCCGCCATCTCCACATCTTCGACATCCCAGACATAAAAATCGTACCAGTTGTAGAGCAACTTCTTGGGATTCTGACGGTGTTCTTATTTTTTGTCTAAAGTCTTCGGTTTGGAGAATATGAGACGTTGTTCGGAGGGTGGTTTTACATAGGAAATGCATTAGGAGGGGGAAAGAGAGCTGCAGTTAGGGGCAGCTGATAAACATTCCGGTTGCCATGGATGCAGGCAGGCAGGCAGGCAGGCAGGGCCGTTACCATGGTGACATGCTGACACACTAGAAGCATACAAAGCAGCCATATTTGTAGTCTTTATCAGACTTTAAGCATTATATCTGTCATATTGATCATCCTTCAGCTGTATACTACTTTTCCACATTCAAATCACACAGCCTGAGCTTCTTATAGTCTTATGGTATTATTCCACCCTCAGACCTTTCATATGGTATATTCACAGGCTATTCTTTAAGGTTGTGACTTCATACTGTTCTTGTCTTCAGCTGTTTCTCTTTCATATCTTCATAATAAAACATTTTCTACTTTTCCAGATAAGAGCTTCATCTTTCTAAATTCTTAACTGTGTTTCAGCAAATTAAGTTCAGATTGCAGATTCTCCAGCAATTCAGAGCAATCGTTCACATCAGCGTTCAAAGCAATGCTTCAGCTGCGGCAATCAAACTTGCATTTTCTTCAGGAAATGCTTTTCTAGTTATTATTATTATTCTTCCGTACGTTTTTTGGCTCAGCATATCTTCAGAATGCATGGGCCGATTCAAACCATTCAAACATCAAAAGATTCAGCTCATGCAGGACATTCCCGGAAACCTTCAATAATAATTACAAATATTATAATATTAAAAATATTAAACATTTTCCACCCTCAAATTAACATTGGAGTCAATGGGAGAGCCCTTCAAACCATGCATTTTGCAAAATGCTACTGCTCCTACAAATATTAAGTTAGAGAAACCATTCGAGGCTTAAAATACTTCCAACGTCTTGGTCTTCAAAAGTTGTATTCAGAATTTGGAAGTTCAGCTCCGTCTTCAAATGATAGGGGATTAAAGATGAAGTGGTTTTTGAGGTCTCCTCTGAGTTTAACATTAGTGTGTATTGCGTGGAATGTTGGGAGCTAGAGTGGGTGAGTCATCGCTCAGAGTGCGGGAGGGAAAAAAATTAAACCAGTTTCTGCGTTTCTATCCTGCTGCTATGTCTGCACCTTTTATCTGACAGGGATAATTTGGCCACCAGTTCGAAGGAAAAATGGTCTGGGTTCTGATGGTGTCACTCTTAAAACTCAACACCAAACAGTTTTGCCTGTAAATTGAGCTGTTCGGGGGGAGTGCCGGTCATTCTTCCATTAAGACATAATGTAAAACCAAAAACAGAGAAGCAGAGCTGCCATATTTTCTAACTCGCCGTCATCTCCACATCTTCGACATCCCAGACATAAAAATCGTACCAGTTGTAGAGCAACTTCTTGGAATTCTGACGGTGTTCTTATTTTTTGTCTAAAGTCTTCGGTTTGGAGACACCGAGGCGTTGTTCGGAGGGTGCAACCCCCATTAAAATACATGGGATCTGCCTGAGAGGAGTAAAAGGAGAACCACACAGGTGTCTTAAAGAGGGCTTAATTAGGCAGGCAGGGCTGTTACCATGGTGACAGGCTGACACACAGAACTGGCATACAAAGCAGCCATATTTGTAGTCTTTATCCATCATTACGCATGATATGTGCCATATTCATTGCTATGGAGCTGTTTGCTACATATCTACATCAAAATCATTTAGTCTCCCTAAGCCTCAGCTATTATTCCAAGATCAGACAATTCATCTGCTGTTCAAAGCAATTATTCAGCTCCTATTCAGATTAATTCAGCTGTTTTATGACTGCTTCAGATATTATTTAGATTAATTCAGCTGTTACATGCAGATATCTTATTCTCAAAGAGTTCAAAGCAATCGTTCAAATAAGCATTCAAAGCAATGCTTCAGCTTCTGCAATCAAACTTGCATTTTCTTCAGGAAATGCTTTTTCTAGTTTTTATTATTATTATTATTATTATTATATTTTCTTCCGTACACTTTTTGGCTCAGCGTATCTTGGGCATACTTTGTGCTATTGAAACTGTTCAAATGTCAAAATGTTCAGCTTATTGAGGACATGATGGGTCAACTTTTAGTTTTTTTCAGCTATTTATAGTTTTTAAAATATTAAGCGTTTTATAAAATTAATTTAACATTGAAGTCTATGAGAGAGCCCTTCAGAGTCTTCAACTTTTAAAAGTTTTCAGCGCCTGCATACTTTCAGCTACAGAAACCATTCAAAGATCAAAATGTTCAGCTTCTTCTGCGCTTTTCAGCTATTACTTTTCAGAGTTCTCCTGTTTCTAGTTTTCAAATGGTTAACAGTTTTATACCAAATGGTTTTGAGGTCTCCTCTGAGTTTAACATTAGTGTGTATTGCGTGGAGACTTCAAAGGCAGAGTGGGTGATGTCATCGCTTAGAGTGCGGGAGGGAAAAAAATTAAACCAGTTTCTGCGTTTCTATCCTGCTGCTATGTCTGCACCTTTTATCTGACAGGGATAATTTGTCCACCAGTTCGAAGGAAAAATGGTCTGGGTTCTGATGGTGTCACTCTTAAAACTCAACACCAAACAGTTTTGCCTGTAAATTGAGCTGTTCGGGGGGAGTGCCGGTCATTCCTCCATTAAGACATAATGTAAAACCAAAAACAGAGAAGCAGAGCTGCCATATTTTCTAACTCGCCGCCATCTCCACATCTTCGACATCCCAGACATAAAAATCGTACCAGTTGTAGAGCAACTTCTTGGAATTCTGACGGTGTTCTTATTTTTTGTCTAAAGTCTTCGGTTTGGAGACACCGAGGCGTTGTTCGGAGGGTGCAACCCCCATTAAAATACATGGGATCTGCCTGAGAGGAGTAAAAGGAGAACCACACAGGTGTCTTAAAGAGGGCTTAATTAGGCAGGCAGGGCTGTTACCATGGTGACAGGCTGACACACAGAACTGGCATACAAAGCAGCCATATTTGTAGTCTTTATCCATCATTACGCATGATATGTGCCATATTCATTGCTATGGAGCTGTTTGCTACATATCTACATCAAAATCATTTAGTCTCCCTAAGCCTCAGCTATTATTCCAAGATCAGACAATTCATCTGCTGTTCAAAGCAATTATTCAGCTCCTGTTCAGATTAATTCAGCTGTTTTATGACTGCTTCAGATATTATTTAGATTAATTCAGCTGTTACATGCAGATTTCTTATTCTCAAAGAGTTCAAAGCAATCGTTCAAATAAGCGTTCAAAGCAATGCTTCAGCTTCTGCAATCAAACTTGCATTTTCTTCAGGAAATGCTTTTTCTAGTTATTAGTTTGATTGCAGAGCAATCAAACTTTAGTTCTTCTACTTCTTTATTTTTATTATTATTATTATTATTATTATTATTATATTTTCTTCCGTACACTTTTTGGCTCAGCGTATCTTGGGCATACTTTGTGCTATTGAAACCATTCAAATGTCAAAATGTTCAGCATATTGAGGACATGATGGGTCAACTTTTAGTTTTTTTCAGCTATTTATAGTTTTTAAAATATTAAGCGTTTTATAAAATTAATTTAACATTGAAGTCTATGAGAGATTTTTCAACTTTTAAAAGCTTTCAGCGTTGGCATACTTTCAGCTACAGAAACCATTCAAAGATCAAAATGTTCAGCTTTTTCAGGTCTTTTCAGCTATTACTTTTCAGAGTTCAGCTATTTATAGTTTTTAAAATATTAAGCGTTTTATAAAATTAATTTAACATTGAAGTCTATGAGAGAGCCCTTCAGAGTCTTCAACTTTTAAAAATTTTCAGCGCCTGCATACTTTCAGCTACAGAAACCATTCAAAGATCAAAATGTTCAGCTTCTTCTGCTCTTTTCAGCTATTACTTTTCAGAGTTCTCCTGTTTCTAGTTTTCAAATGGTTAACAGTTTTATACCAAGTGGTTTTGAGGTCTCCTCTGAGTTTAACATTAGTGTGTATTGCGTGGAGACTTCAAAGGCAGAGTGGGTGATGTCATCGCTCAGAGTGCGGGAGGGAAAAAAAATAAACCAGTTTCTGCGTTTCTATCCTGCTGCTATGTCTGCACCTTTTATCTGACAGGGATAATTTGGCCACCAGTTCGAAGGAAAAATGGTCTGGGTTCTGATGGTGTCACTCTTAAAACTCAACACCAAACAGTTTTGCCTGTAAATTGAGCTGTTCGGGGGGAGTGCCGGTCATTCTTCCATTAAGACATAATGTAAAACCAAAAACAGAGAAGCAGAGCTGCCATATTTTCTAACTCGCCGCCATCTCCACATCTTCGACATCCCAGACATAAAAATCGTACCAGTTGTAGAGCAACTTCTTGGAATTCTGACGGTGTTCTTATTTTTTGTCTAAAGTCTTCGGTTTGGAGAAATCGAGGCGTTGTTCGGAGGGTGCAACCCCCATTAAAATACATGGGATCTGCCTGAGAGGAGTAAAAGGAGAACCACACAGGTGTCTTAAAGAGGGCTTAATTAGGCAGGCAGGGCTGTTACCATGGTGACAGGCTGACACACAGAACTGGCATACAAAGCAGCCATATTTGTAGTCTTTATCCATCATTACGCATGATATGTGCCATATTCATTGCTATGGAGCTGTTTGCTACATATCTACATCAAAATCATTTAGTCTCCCTAAGCCTCAGCTATTATTCCAAGATCAGACAATTCACCTGCTGTTCAAAGCAATTATTCAGCTCCTGTTCAGATTAATTCAGCTGTTTTATGACTGCTTCAGATATTATTTAGATTAATTCAGCTGTTACATGCAGATTTCTTATTCTCAAAGAGTTAAAAGCAATCGTTCAAATAAGCGTTCAAAGCAATGCTTCAGCTTCTGCAATCAAACTTGCATTTTCTTCAGGAAATGCTTTTTCTAGTTAGTTTGATTGCAGAGCAATCAAACTTTAGTTCTTCTACTTCTTTATTTTTATTATTATTATTATTATTATTATTATTATTATTATTATATTTTCTTCCGTACACTTTTTGGCTCAGCGTATCTTGGGCATACTTTGTGCTATTGAAACCGTTCAAATGTCAAAATGTTCAGCTTATTGAGGACATGATGGGTCAACTTTTAGTTTTTTTCAGCTATTTATAGTTTTTAAAATATTAAGCGTTTTATAAAATTAATTTAACATTGAAGTCTATGAGAGATTTTTCAACTTTTAAAAGCTTTCAGCGTTGGCATACTTTCAGCTACAGAAACCATTCAAAGATCAAAATGTTCAGCTTTTTCAGGTCTTTTCAGCTATTACTTTTCAGAGTTCAGCTATTTATAGTTTTTAAAATATTAAGCGTTTTATAAAATTAATTTAACATTGAAGTCTATGAGAGAGCCCTTCAGAGTCTTCAACTTTTAAAAGTTTTCAGCGCCTGCATACTTTCAGCTACAGAAACCATTCAAAGATCAAAATGTTCAGCTTCTTTTGCTCTTTTCAGCTATTACTTTTCAGAGTTCTCCTGTTTCTAGTTTTCAAATGGTTAACAGTTTTATACCAAGTGGTTTTGAGGTCTCCTCTGAGTTTAACATTAGTGTGTATTGCGTGGAGACTTCAAAGGCAGAGTGGGTGATGTCATCGCTTAGAGTGCGGGAGGGAAAAAAATTAAACCAGTTTCTGCGTTTCTATCCTGCTGCTATGTCTGCACCTTTTATCTGACAGGGATAATTTGTCCACCAGTTCGAAGGAAAAATGGTCTGGGTTCTGATGGTGTCACTCTTAAAACTCAACACCAAACAGTTTCGCCTGTAAATTGAGCTGTTCGGGGGGAGTGCCGGTCATTCTTCCATTAAGACATAATGTAAAACCAAAAACAGAGAAGCAGAGCTGCCATATTTTCTAACTCGCCGCCATCTCCACATCTTCGACATCCCAGACATAAAAATCGTACCAGTTGTAGAGCAACTTCTTGGAATTCTGACGGTGTTCTTATTTTTTGTCTAAAGTCTTCGGTTTGGAGACACCGAGGCGTTGTTCGGAGGGTGCAACCCCCATTAAAATACATGGGATCTGCCTGAGAGGAGTAAAAGGAGAACCACACAGGTGTCTTAAAGAGGGCTTAATTAGGCAGGCAGGGCTGTTACCATGGTGACAGGCTGACACACAGAATTGGCATACAAAGCAGCCATATTTGTAGTCTTTATCCATCATTACGCATGATATGTGCCATATTCATTGCTATGGAGCTGTTTGCTACATATCTACATCAAAATCATTTAGTCTCCCTAAGCCTCAGCTATTATTCCAAGATCAGACAATTCATCTGCTGTTCAAAGCAATTATTCAGCTCCTATTCAGATTAATTCAGCTGTTTTATGACTGCTTCAGATATTATTTAGATTAATTCAGCTGTTACATGCAGATTTCTTATTCTCAAAGAGTTCAAAGCAATCGTTCAAATAAGCGTTCAAAGCAATGCTTCAGCTTCTGCAATCAAACTTGCATTTTCTTCAGGAAATGCTTTTTCTAGTTATTATTATATTTTCTTCCGTACACTTTTTGGCTCAGTGTATCTTGGGCATACTTTGTGCTATTGAAACCGTTCAAATGTCAAAATGTTCAGCTTATTGAGGACATGATGGGTCAGGTTTTAGTTTTTTTCAGCTATTTATAGTTTTTAAAATATTAAGCGTTATATAAAATTAATTTAACATTAAAGTCTATGAGAGATTTTTCAACATTTAAAAGCTTTCAGCGTTGGCATACTTTCAGCTACAGAAACCATTCAAGATCAAAATGTTCAGGTTTTTCAGGTCTTTTCAGCTATTACTTTTCAGAGTTCAGCTATTTATAGTTTTTAAAATATTAAGCGTTTTATAAAATTAATTTAACATTAAAGTCTATGAGAGTTCTTCAGAGTCTTCAACTTAAAAGTTTTCAGCGCCTGCATGCTTTCAGCTACAGAAACCGTTCATATATCAAAATGTTCAGCTTCTTCTGCTCTTTTCAGCTATTACTTTTCAGAGTTCTGCTGTTTATAGTTTTCAAATGGTTAACAGTTTTATACCAAGTGGTTTTGAGGTCTCCTCTGAGTTTAACATTAGTGTGTATTGCGTGGAGACTTCAAAGGCAGAGTGGGTGATGTCATTGCTCAGAGTGCGGGAGGGAAACAAATTAAACCAGTTTCTGCGTTTCTATCCTGCTGTCACGTCTGCACCTTTTATCTGACAGGGATAATTTGGCCTCTATCCCTCACTCCTCTGCTCCCCCTCTCTTCTGCTCTCTTAGTCAGGTGCTTAATAGAAAGCACCTCCCTCACCAAACAGCTGTCGCTTTCCATCACTCTCCTGACCAATCACAGCTTAGCACGAAATTTAAGTCTTCGTCTCTTCTCCAGCTGTCTTCTGATCGAACCCGGCAACCCTCCTCCACCACCAGAAATCACCACCAGATCAACCACCAGAAAATATGCTTCTCTCGCTGAGGTAATACACCTTTGACACACCAACATATTTAGCTGTTTTTCAGCTCATTTTAGCAATATTATGACTCAATTGACCTGTTTTCATCATATACTTTCACTCAGTTGAAGCTGATTTTTTTTTTTAGTGTTCTGACCTATAGTTATCACATATGCACAAAATGAGCTTCTCTCGCTGAGATAATGCACCTTTGACACACCAACATATTTAGTTGTGTTTCAGCTCACTTTAGCAATATTATGACTGAATTGAGCTGTTTTTAACATATTTATTGTACATTCACTCAGGTGCAGCTGATTTTTTTAGTGTCCTGACCTAAAAAAATCAGCATATCACATATGCACAAAATAAGCTTCTCTCGCTGAGATAATGCACCTTTGGGCTCATTTTAGCAAAATAATGACTCAATTGAGCTGTTTTTAACATATTTATTGTACATTCACTCAGTTGCAGCTGATTTTTTAGTGTTCTGACCTGTATCTATCATATATGCACAAAATAAGCTTCTTTTACTGAGATAATGCACTTTTTGTAGACACCAACATATTTAGTTGTGTTTCAGCTCATTTTTGTACATTCACTCAGTTGCAGCTGATTTTTTAGTGTTCTGACCTGTATCTATCATATATGCACAAAATAAGCTTCTTTTACTGAGATAATGCACTTTTTGTAGACACCAACATATTTAGTAGTGTTTCAGCTCATTTTAGCAATAATATGACTCAATTGAGCTGTTTTGCTCATATTTATTGTACATTCACTCAGTTGCAGCTGATTTTTTTATTGTTCTGACTTGTATTTATCACATATGCACAAAATAAGCTTCTCTCGCTGAGATAATGCACCTTTGGACACACCAACATATTTAGTTGTGTTTCAGCTCACTTAAGCAATATTATGACTGAATTGAGCTGTTTTTAACATATTTATTGTACATTCACTCAGTTGCAGCTGATTTTTTTAGTGTTCTGACCTGTATCTATCCCATATGCACAAAATAAGCTTCTCTCGCTGAGATAATGCACCTTTGGGCTCATTTTAGCAAAATAATGACTCAATTGAGCTGTTTTGCTCATATTTATTGTACATTCACTCAGTTGCAGCTGATTTTTTTAGTGTTCTGACCTGTATCTATCCCATATGCACAAAATAAGCTTCTCTCGCTGAGATAATGCACCTTTGGGCTCATTTTAGCAAAATAATGACTCAATTGAGCTGTTTTGCTCATATTTATTGTACATTCACTCAGTTGCAGCTGATTTTTAGGGCCCGAGCACCGAATGGTGCAAGAGCCCTATTGAAACCCTTAGGATTATTATTTTTCATTTTTTTTCCTTCCCCCCCTAAGATCCCTAAGATTCGGTCATAGCGCCACCTACTGGTAGCAGGAAAGTTGGGTTGTAAACATGTGTTTGTTGTATATCTGTGGAAATGAGAGGAGGAGAGCATAGCACAGGACAGTATAGGAGACGAGAGCATAGGAGAGAAGACTGCGATGACCCTGCGGATCGCAAGGTGCGCGAGGGCCCGCAATGCTGCTTGCAGCTTTATTTTTAGGGCCCGAGCACCGAATGGTGCAAGAGCCCTATTGAAACCCTTAGGATTATTATTTTTTTTTTTTTTTTTTTTCTTTCCCCCCCTTAGATCGCATTTTTGGGGGCCTTAACATGCCCAAAAACTCACCAAACTTGGTAGAAAAATTCATTCGCCCAAAAAATTTTGAAATTTGCTGACATTTGAAACGCACATAGGAAAATGACTCTATAGCGCCCCCAACGCGTAGCCCCTCTGGCCAGTTTGACACAGGATTATGAAAATTGGCACACATATGTATCACCTCAAGACGCACAAAAAAGTCTCTTGGACCCCCCCTCCAAACCCAACAGGAAGTCCGCCATTTGAAGGTTTGTGGCCATTTTTGGCGATGTGTGACCCTGCTGCCAAACTTTTCACGCCTCGCATACGTCATCGGATTGAGCTGAAATTCGCCGTGTCCACTCAGGACACCATAGGGAATAGACGCATTCCAAAACTCTTACAAAAGTCTGACGGTGTGGCCGGGGCGTGGCCTCAAAGTTTGACCATTTCTGAGGACACAGAAAGTCTCTATAACTTCTTCGTTTTCTGTCCGATCTGTACCAAATGTCACATGTATGATCAGAGTCTGACCCTAAACACATCTATACAACAATATTGAGGCTTTGACAGAGCGCCACCTACTGGCTACACAAAATGTTGTGTTTTCATAGGTTTTTCTGCCTGCCCCTGTGGCCTGTTTTGAGTAGGGTCACGAAAATTGGCACACATGTTTATCACCCCAAGATGCACAAAAAAGTCTCTTGGACCCCCCCTCCAAACCCAACAGGAAGTCCGCCATTTTGAAATTTCTATTAATTTTTGGCGATTTGTGACCCTGCTGCAAAACTTTTCACGCCTTGCATACTTCATCCAATCAAGCTGAAAATCACTGTGTGCACTCAGGACACCATAGGGAATAGACGCATTCCAAAACTCTTACAAAAGTATTACGGTGTGGTGGGGGCGTGGCCTCAAAGTTGACCATTCGCCATTACAAAGGAACTCCCTGTATTTGTTGCCCTAACGCGTAGCCCCTCTGGCCACTTTGACACAGGATCGTGAAAAGTAGCACAGATGTGTATCACCCCAAGACGCACAAAAAAGTCTCTTGGACCCCCCCTCCAAACCCAACAGGAAGTCCGCCATTTTGACTTTTGTGGCCATTTTGTGCCTATTTGTGACCCTGCTTCAAAACTTTTCACGCCTCACATACTTCATGCAATTGAGCTGAAATTCACTGTGTCCACTCAGGACACCATAGGGAATAGACGCATTCCAAAACTCTTTCAAAAGTATTACTGTGTGGTGGGGGAGTGGCCTCAAAGTTGACCATTCGCCATTACAAAGGAACTCGCTGTGTTTTATGCAGTACTACCCATATACTTCATGCCATGTGGACAAAATCTTACAGTACTGCTATGGACCTGAGTCTGAACAAACATATATGCTAATAGGATGATACGGTCATAGCGCCACCTACTGGTAGTAGGAAAGTTTGGTTGTAAACATGTGTTTGTTGTACAGCTCTGCAAATGAGACGAAAAGAGAGCATAGGACAGGAGAGTATAGGAGACAAGAGCATAGGAGAGAAGACTGCGCTGACCCCGCGGATCGCAAGGTGCGCGAGGGCCCGCAATGCTGCTTGCAGCTTTAATTTTTTTTTTTTTCCCCTCCGAGATCGCATTTTTGGAGGCCTTAACATGCCCAAAAACTCACCAAACTTGGTAGAAAAATTCATCCGCCCGAAAAATTTTGAAATTTGCTGACTTTTGAAATGCACATATAAAAATGGCTCTATAGCGCCCCCAACGCGTAGCCCCTCTGGCCGGTTTGACACAGGATTATGAAAATTGGCACACATATGTATCACCTCAAGACGCACAAAAAAGTCTCTTGGACCCCCCCTCCAAACCCAACAGGAAGTCCGCCATTTGAAGGTTTGTGCCCATTTTTGGCGATGTGTGACCCTGCTGCCAAACTTTTCATGCCTCGCATACTTCAACGGATTGAGCTGAAATTCGCCGTGTCCACTCAGGACACCATAGGGAATAGACGCATTCCAAAACTCTTACAAAAGTCTGACGGTGTGGCCGGGGCGTGGCCTCAAAGTTTGACCATTTCTGAGGACACAGAAAGTCTCTATAACTTCTTCGTTTTCTGTCCGATCTGTACGAAATGTCACATGTATGATCAGAGTCTGACCCTAAACACATCTATACAACAATATTGAGGCTTTGACAGAGCGCCACCTACTGGCTACACAAAATGTTGTGTTTTCATAGGTTTTTCTGCCTGCCCCCCTGGCCTGTTTTGAGTAGGGTCATGAAAATTGGTACACATGTGTATCACCCCAAGATGCACAAAAAAGTCTCTTGGACCCCCCCTCCAAACCCAACAGGAAGTCCGCAATTTTGAAATTTCTGTTAATTTTTGGCGATTTGTGACCCTCCTACAAAACTTTTCACGCCTCGCATACTTCATCCAAATGAGCTAAAACTCACTGTGTCCACTCAGGACACCATAGGGAATAGACGCATTCAAAAACTCTTACAAAAGTCTGACGGTGTGGCGGGGGCGTGGCCTCAAAGTTGACCATTCGCCATTACAAAGGAACTCACTGTATTTATTGCCCTAATGCGTAGCCCCGCTGGCCAGTTTGACACAGGATCATGAGAATTAGCACACATGTGTATCACCCCAAGACGCACAAAAAAGTCTCTTGGACCCCCCCTCCAAACCCAACAGGAAGTCCGCCATTTTGACTTATGTGGCCATTTTTTACCTATTTGTGACCCTGCTACAATACTTTTCACGCCTCACATACTTCATCCAATTCAGCTGAAATTCACTGTGTCCACTCAGGACACCATAGGGAATAGACACATTCCAAAATTCTTTCAAAAGTATTACAGTGTGGTGGGGGCGTGGCCTCAAAGTTGACCAGTCACCATTACACAGGAACTCGCTGTATTTATTGCCCTAATGCGTAGCCCCGCTGGCCAGTTTGACACAGGATCATGAGAATTAGCACACATGTGTATCACCCCAAGACGCACAAAAAAGTCTCTTGGACCCCCCCTCCAAACCCAACAGGAAGTCCACCATTTTGATTTTTTTTGTAATTTTTACCGTTTTCTGACCCTGCTATAAAACTTTTCATGCCTCGCATACTTCATGCAATTGAGCTGAAATTCACTGTGTCCACTCAGGACACCATAGGAAATAGACGCATTCCAAAACTCTTTCAAAAGTATTACCGTGTGGTGGGGGAGTGGCCTCAAAGTTGACCATTCGCCATTACAAAGGAACTCGCTGTGTTTTATGCAGTACTACCCATATACTTTATGCAATGTGGACAAAATCTTACAGTACTGCCAAGGAGCCGAGTCTAAACAGATATATATGCTAATGGGATGATACGGTCATAGCGCCACCTACTGGTAGCAGGAAAGTTTGGTTGTAAACATGTGTTCGTTGTATATCTGTGGAAATGAGAGGAGGAGAGCATAGGACAGGAGAGTATAGGAGACGAGAGCATAGGAGAGTAGACTGCGATGACCCCGCGGATCGCCAGGTGCGCGAGGGCCCGCAATGCTGCTTGCAGCACGCCTCACATACTTCATGCAATTGAGCTGAAATTCACTGTGTCTACTCAGGACACCATAGGGAATAGATGCATTCCAAAACTCTTTCAAAAGTATTACCGTGTGGCGGGGGAGTGGCCTCAAAGTTGACCGTTCGCCATTACAAAGGAACTCGCTGTGTTTTATGCAGTACTACCCATATACTTTATGCAATGTGGACAAAATCTTACAGTACTGCTATGGACCCGAGTCTGAACAGACATATATGCTAATAGGATGATACGGTCATAGCGCCACCTACTGGTAGCAGGAAAGTTTGGTTGTAAACATGTGTTCGTTGTATCTCTGTGGAAATAAGAGGAGAGCATAGGACAGGAGAGTATAGGAGACAAGAGAATAGGAGAGAAGACTGCGATGACCCCGCGGATCGCAAGGTGCGCGAGGGCCCGCAATGCTGCTTGCAGCTTTAATTAGGGCCCGAGCACCGAATGGTGCAAGAGCCCTATTGAAACCCTTAGGATTATTATTTTTCATTTTTTTTTTTCCTTCCCCCCCTAATATCGCATTTTTGGGGGCCTTAACATGCCAAAAAACTCACCAAACTTGGTAGAAAAATTCATTCGCCCGAAAAATTTTGAAATTTGCTGACTTTTGAAACGCACATAGAAAAATGACTCTATAGCGCCCCCAACGTGTAGCCCCTCTGGCCAGTTTGACACAGGATTATGAAATTTGGCACACATATGTATCACCTCAAGACGCACAAAAAAGTCTCTTGGACCCCCCCTCCAAACCCAACAGGAAGTCCGCCATTTGAAGGTTTGTGGCCATTTTTGGCGATGTGTGACCCTGCTGCCAAACTTTTCACGCCTCGCATACTTCAACGGATTGAGCTGAATTCGCTGTGTCCACTCAGGACACCATAGGGAATAGACGCATTCCAAAACTCTTACAAAAGTCTGACGGTGTGGCCGGGGCGTGGCCTCAAAGTTTGACCATTTCTGAGGACACAGAAAGTCTCTATAACTTCTTCGTTTTCTGTCCGATCTGTACGAAATGTCACATGTATGATCAGAGTCTGACCCTAAACACATCTATACAACAATATTGAGGCTTTGACAGAGCGCCACCCACTGGCTACACAAAATGTTGTGTTTTCATAGGTTTTTCTGCCTGCCCCCCTGGCCTGTTTTGAGTAGGGGCATGAAAATTGGTACACATGTGTATCACCCCAAGATGCACAAAAAAGTCTCTTGGCCCCCCCTCCAAACCCAACAGGAAGTCCGCAATTTTGAAATTTCTGTTAATTTTTGGCGATTTGTGACCCTCCTACAAAACTTTTCATGCCTCGCATACTTCATCCAAATGAGCTAAAACTCACTGTGTCCACTCAGGACACCATAGGGAATAGACGCATTCAAAACTCTTACAAAAGTCTGACGGTGTGGCGGGGGCGTGGCCTCAAAGTTGACCATTCGCCATTACAAAGGAACTCACTGTATTTATTGCCCTAATGCGTAGCCCCGCTGGCCAGTTTGACACAGGATCATGAGAATTAGCACACATGTGTATCACCCCAAGACGCACAAAAAAGTCTCTTGGACCCCCCCTCCAAACCCAACAGGAAGTCCACCATTTTGACTTTTTTTTGTAATTTTTACCGTTTTCTGACCCTGCTATAAAACTTTTCATGCCTCGCATACTTCATGCAATTCAGCTGAAATTCACTGTGTCCACTCAGGACACCATAGGGAATAGACGCATTCCAAAACTCTTTCAAAAGTATTACCGTGTGGTGGGGGAGTGGCCTCAAAGTTGACCATTCGCCATTACAAAGGAACTCGCTGTGTTTTATGCAGTACTACCCATATACTTTATGCAATGTGGACAAAGTCTTACAGTACTGCCATGGAGCCGAGTCTAAACAGATATATATGCTAATAGGATGATACAGTCATAGCGCCACCTACTGGTAGCAGGAAAGTTTGGTTGTAAACATGTGTTTGTTGTATATCTGTGGAAATGAGAGGAGGAGAGAATAGCACAGGAGAGCATAGGAGACGAGAGCATAGGAGAGAAGACTGCGATGACCCCGCGGATCGCAAGGTGCGCGAGGGCCCGCAATGCTGCTTGCAGCTTTAATTATTTTTTTTTTTCTTTCCCCCCCTTAGATCGCATTTTTGGGGGCCTTAACATGCCCAAAAACTCACCAAACTTGGTAGAAAAATTCATTCGCCCTAAAAATTTTGAAATTTGCTGACGTTTGAAAGGCACATAGGAAAATGACTCTATAGCGCCCCCAACGCGTAGCCCCTCTGGCCAGTTTGACACAGGATTATGAAAATTGGCACACATATGTATCACCTCAAGACGCACAAAAAAGTCTCTTGGACCCCCCCTCCAAACCCAACAGGAAGTCCGCCATTTTACCTTTTGTGGCCATTTTTGGCGATGTGTGACCCTGCTGCCAAACTTTTCACGCCTCGCATACTTCAACGGATTGAGCTGAAATTCGCCGTGTCCACTCAGGACACCATAGGGAATAGACGCATTCCAAAACTCTTACAAAAGTCTGACGGTGTGGCCGGGGCGTGGCCTCAAAGTTTGACCATTTCTGAGGACACAGAAAGTCTCTATAACTTCTTCGTTTTCTGTCCGATCTGTACGAAATGTCACATGTATGATCAGAGTCTGACCCTAAACACATCTATACAACAATATTGAGGCTTTGACAGAGCGCCACCTACTGGCTACACAAAATGTTGTGTTTTCATAGGTTTTTCTGCCTGCCCCCCTGGCCTGTTTTGAGTAGGGTCATGAAAATTGATACACATGTGTATCACCCCAAGATGCACAAAAAAGTCTCTTGGACCCCCCCTCCAAACCCAACAGGAAGTCCGCAATTTTGAAATTTCTGTTAATTTTTTGCGATTTGTGACCCTCCTACAAAACTTTTCACGCCTCGCATACTTCATCCAAATGAGCTAAAACTCACTGTGTCCACTCAGGACACCATAGGGAATAGACGCATTCCAAAACTCTTACAAAAGTCTTACGGTGTGGTGGGGGCTTGTCCTCAAAGTTGACCATTCGCCATTACAAAAGAACTCCCTGTATTTTTTGCCCTAACGCGTAGCCCCGCTGGCCAGTTTGACACAGGTTCATGAAAATTAGCACACATGTGTATCACCCCAAGACGCACAAAAAAGTCTCTTGGACCCCGCCTCCAAACCCAACAGGAAGTCCGCCATTTTGACTTTTGTGGCAATTTTTTGCCTATTTTTGACCCTGCTTCAAAACTTTTCACGCCTCACATACTTCATGCAATTCAACTGAAATTCACTGTGTCCACTCAGGACACCATAGGGAATAGATGCATTCCAAAACTCTTTCAAAAGTATTACCGTGTGGCAGGGGAGTGGCCTCAAAGTTGACCGTTCGCCATTACAAAGGAACTCGCTGTGTTTTATGCAGTACTACCCATATACTTTATGCAATGTGGACAAAATCTTACAGTACTGCCATGGAGCCGAGTCTAAACAGATATATATGCTAATAGGATGATACGGTCATAGCGCCACCTACTGGTAGCAGGAAGGTTTGGTTGTAAACATGTGTTTGTTGTATATCTGTGGAAATGAGAGGAGGAGAGCATAGCACAGGAGAGTATAGGAGACGAGAGCATAGGAGAGAAGACTGCGATGACCCCGCGGATCGCAAGGTGCGCGAGGGCCCGCAATGCTGCTTGCAGCTTTAATTTTTTTTTTTTTTTTTTTTTTTTCTTTCCCCCCCTTAGATCGCATTTTTGGGGGCCTTAACATGCCCAAAAACTCACCAAACTTGGTAGAAAAATTCATTCGCCCTAAAAATTTTGAAATTTGCTGACGTTTGAGACGCACATAGGAAAATGACTCTATAGCGCCCCCAACGTGTAGCCCCTCTGGCCAGTTTGACACAGGATTATGAAAATTGGCACACATATGTATCACCTCAACACGCACAAAAAAGTCTCTTGGACCCCCCCTCCAAACCCAACAGGAAGTCCGCCATTTGAAGGTTTGTGGCCATTTTTGGCGATGTGTGACCCTGCTGCCAAACTTTTCACGCCTCGCATACTTCATAGAATTGAGCTGAAAGTCACCGTGTCCACTCAGGACACCATAGGGAATAGACGCATTCCAAAACTCTTACAAAAGTCTGAGGGTGTGGCCGGGGCGTGGCCTCAAAGTTTGACCATTTCAGAGGAAACAGGAAGTCGCTATAACTTCTTTGTTTTCTGTCCGATCTGTACCAAATGTCACATGTATGATCAGAGTCTGACCCTAAACACATCTATACAACAATATTGAGGCTTTGACAGAGCGCCACCTACTGGCTACACAAAATGTTGTGTTTTCATAGTTTTTTCTGCCTGCCCCCCTGGCCTGTTTTGAGTAGGGTCATGAAAATTGGTACACATG
>NW_021144755.1:0-49983 GCF_900634625.1 Parambassis ranga
TTAGATTCTCTTCAACTGGAGAAAAGGCTGCAGCTGCAGTAGCTAAAGCTGAGGCATTAGAGGCAGCAGCAGAAGCAAAGTGATGCTCTCAGCTCACATATTGAGCTCCAAACCCATGATCCTGCAGAACGCACAAAAAATATGTGGAAGAGCAAGTAAAGCAAGCTACAACATCTGGGTTACAGGAAGATCCAACTGATGGTTTTAAGGAACTAGACACCAAGCCATTACTTGTAAATCTTGTGGAGAACACAGAACCTCATGTGTCACATGATTTAGGTGTGAAACCACAGAAAGCGACACCTTCAAAGGTAATCATGGATCATACTGATCACACAGACCCATATGATGAGAGGAGGACTCCTCAAGCTGACCGGTGGTCAAAGTTTGAACCACCTGATTCGGCACGGTGTGTCAGACTTTGCCAGATTTTTTGCGAGACGTGAACTTGTGTCTACAGGACTCTACAGGACAGTTCAATGATCGCCCAGAGAGTTATAGAGCTTGGAAAGCATCATTCTTGAATGCTATACGAGGTTTAGACCTCACAGAAGGTGAAGAAATGGATCTTTTAGTGAAATGGCTAGGCACTTGATGTCTGCTGAACATGTGAGAAGGATAAGGTCTGTGCATGTCCACCACCCCAAAAAGGGGACACAGAATGGCATGGAAAAGACTAGATGAAGTGTTACGGCGCACCAGAGGTAATTGAGAATGCATTGTTCCAGAGGCTAGATAGCTTCCCCAGGATTTCCAACAAAGATCACAAGAAGCTAAGAGACTTAGGTGACTTGTTAATGGAGATTGAAGCTGCTAAGTCTGAAGGAGAAACTATCAGGACTAGGTTACTTGGACACAGCCCGGGGTATTAACCCCATTGTTCAGAAGCTACCATATAATCTACAGGAGAAATGGCTCTCACATGGCTCTAGGTTTAAGGATGAGTACAATGTTCCAGTTCCACCATTTGAGTGTTTTGTAGATTTTATCTGCAACAAGCTAGGAATGGCGAAATGATCCTAGCTTCTCACTGCTCCCAAGCAGTAGTGATTCACCACTTCTAAGCAAGGTGAAAGCAGCTTCTAAGTATGGCAGTCCGAAGTCTCCACTCTCTGCTTATAAGACTGAAGTGTCTCCTCACACTTTCTTCTCCACAGCTGAAGCAGCACGCAAGTCTAAAATGGATCCTGCTAAGCAATGTCCTTTACATAATAAGCCTCATCCTCTCCAGAAATGTCGGGGATTTAGAGAGAAAAGCATTGAGAGGAGAAAATCTCTCTTGAAGCAACATGGCATATGCTATAAATGCTGTGCATCATCAGCACATCTAGCAAAAAGTTGTAACATAGACAGAAGATGTACAGAATGTGGAAGTGAGGGGCACATCTCAGCCCTACATCCTGGCCCTGCTCCTTGGGCTCAGCAACACTAACTCCATCAAGCGAGCATGGCGGGGAGGAAGGAAACACCACTGAAGAAGCAAGTGTTTCATCAAGTTGCACACAGGTCTGTGGTCAAGATCTCGCCGGGAAGTCTTGCTCAAGATCTGCCTTGTCAAGATGTATCCGACGGGCCAGAGGGAAAAGGCAGTCAGGTTATATGCAATACTCGACGATCAGAGTATAGGTCACTGGTGAGGCCTGGCTTTTTTGACCTCTTTAACATCAAAGGTCACAACTCTCCATACTCACTGAGAACCTGTGCAGGCGTGGTTGAGACAACAGGTAGAAGAGCTCATGGTTTCCAAGTGGAGTCCATAGATGGGGAGGTTATTATCTCTCTGCCGGACACTGATTGAGTGTAACGCCATTCCAAATAATCGCTCTGAGATCCCCACACCAGAAGCAGCATTATATCATGCACATCTAAAACCACTGGCACAAAGAATCCCAGAACTGACTCTCAGGCTCCCATCATGATTCTACTTGGCAGGGACATCATAAGAGTCCACAAGGTGCGGAAGCAGTAAATGGACCACATGACGCTCCGTATGCCCAAAAACTGGATTTGGGATGGGTTATTGTGGGTGACGTTTGTCTCGGTAATGTTCATAACCAGTCGCTGTAAATGCCTACTATACTAACACTTTGGAAAATGGCCGTCATTCAGTCTTTCAACCATGTCCTAACCATATGCAATAAAGGAAAAGTTGCACGGCAGGGAAGCTCCAGGTTTTCTTGCTTCTCTTTATATGGGCGGGCCCACTGGTGAGAAACTCTACAGACCATCTCGGATGTTATGTTTTTCAACAGACCAAAGATGATAATAAGTTAGGCACTTCAGTGGAGGATGAACTCTTTCTGAAGACAATGAAGGAGGAAGTCTTTCAGGATGAGGACAACAGCTGGGTTGCTCCTCTGCCATTTAGAGAGGCACGTCCTCGTCTGCCTAACAACAGGTCTCAAGCAGGCAGATCGCCTGTCTTCTTAAGACGTTCCTTCAGCAAGAAGCCTGAGATGAAGTTCACTTCATTTCTTTTATGGAACAAATATTTGAGAAAGGTCATGCAGAGATAGCTCCGCCTCTCAAGACAGAGGAAGAATGCTGGTATCTCCCTTTCTTCGGTGTCTAACCACCCCCGGAAGCCCGATCAGATTCGGGTGGTCTTTGATTCAAGTGCTCAGTATAAGGGAGTCTCCTTGAATCAGGTCCTCTTGACTGGCCCGGATCTTAACAATGGTCTTTTGGGGGTTCTTATTTCGCTTCCGCAAAGACTCCATCGCTATCACTGTAGACATTCAACAAATGTTTCATTGTTTTGTTGTCAGGCCAGAAGACAGGAACTTCTTGAGGTTTCTATGGTACGAAGACAACAACCTGGAAAAGGACATCAGGGAGTACCACATGAAAGTGCACGTCTTTGGCAATAGCCCATCACCGTCGGTCGCCACTTACTGTCTTAGACGAGCAGCCAAAGAGGAAGAAAGAGAGTTTGGCAAAGATGCAAGGCAGTTTGTCGAAAGAGACTTTTATGTTGATGATGGCCTAAAGTCCCTTCCTACACCTGAGGCTGCTATTGACTTGCTTAAAAGGACTCAGGAGATGTTGGCTTGTTCTAACCTTAGGCTACATAAAATAGCTTCGAACAGCAAAGAAGTCTTGGATGCTTTTCCCACTCAAGACTACGCCAATGACATTAAAGATCTCGATCTTGGAGTTGATACTTTACCCATGCAACGCAGCCTTGGTCTCTGCTGGGATCTGAAGACAGACACCTTTCTGTTCAACGTCGCAGACGAAAAAAAGCCCTTCACACGACGGGGAGTTTTGTCAACAGTAAACAGCTTGTATGACCCATTAGGATTTGTAGCACCTGTAACCATATGGGGAAAGGCATTGCTCAGAGACTTGTCGATGGAGACAAACGATTGGGATGCTCCACTACCTGCAAATAAAGAGGAACAATGGGAGAAGTGGCGAGATTCTTTAAGAGAGCTTCAACATCTCAAGATCTCAAGGCCATACACAACTGTGTCTTCAACGGTGGCACATCGAAAGGAGCTCTGCATTTTTTCAGATGCGTCTGACATGGCAATTGCTGCAGTTGCGTATTTAAAGATAACAGATGCAGAAGGGAACTGTCACATAGGGTTTGTGTTGGGCAAGGCGAAACTGTCCCCACGTCCAGAACAAACCATACCTAGACTGGAGTTGTGTGCTGCTACACTGGCTGTTGACATGGCAGAGCTCATCATTGCTGAGATTGACTGTGAGTTTGATGCTGTCACATTTACACAGACAGTAAGGTAGTTTTGGGCTACATTTGTAACGAGAAACGAAGATTTTATGTGTATGTCAACAATCGAGTCCAAAGGATCAGGAGAAGCACACAGCCACAGCAATGGCGTTATGTGTCCACTGAACAGAATCCAGCAGATCATGCTACAAGGTCTATTCCTGCAGCCCAGCTAAAGGATACTATTTGGCTATCTGGCCCAGCATTCCTCTCTCAGTCAGAGGAAACTTCCTCAGGGTCAGCAATCTTTGACTTACTCGACCCCGAACAGGACAAAGAAGTCCGTCCACAAGTGGCGGTGCTTAATGCCACTGTCCATGATAGCCACTTTGGATCTCAGCGCTTTGAGCGCTTTTCTACATGGAGGGTTCTTGTTCGTGCTATATCTTGCCTTGCACATGTTGCACGTCTCTTCAAGAAAACTACAGACAGTTCCAGAGGGAACTGCAAAGGATGGCATCATTGCAAGATACCTTACACAGTGGCAGAACTTGAGCAGAGCAGAAATGTCATCATTCGATCTGTGCAGCAAGAAACTTATGGTAAAGAAATAGAGTGTATTAGGTCCCATAAACGTTTCCCAAGGACAGCCCTCTTAAGTTGTTAGATCCCTTTTTTGACCAGGATGGCCTCTTAAGAGTTGGAGGACGCATTTGGGAAGCTCAGCTGGGGCAGGAAGAGAAAAGGCCAATCATCATGCCTGGACGGCATCACGTTACACATTTGCTGATACAGCATTACCATGCGGAGTCACAACATCAAGGACGTCACATCACAGAAGGTGCTGTCCGCTCAGCGGGTTATTGGATTGTGGGTGGCAAAAGGTGCATAAGCAGTTTCATCTTCAAGTGCATCACTTGCCGTAAGCTTCGAGGGGCTTTTGAGTCACAGAAAATGGCCGACTTACCTCCAGATAGACTCAGCACAGAACCACCTTTCACACACATTGGAGTTGATGTATTTGGACCTTGGACTGTTTCTGCACGACGAACTAGAGGTGGATATGCTGAAAGTAAAAGATGGGTGGTAATATTTACTTGTTTGAGCATCAGAGCTATTCATCTTGAAGTTCTTGAGTCAATGGACAGTTCGAGTTTCATAAACGCTTTGAGGAGGTTCCTGTCAGTTCGTGGCCCAGTCAAGCACATTCGCTCTGACCGAGGAACGAATTTCATTGGAGCATGCAAGGAGCTAGGAATCCCCTCCAATGTTGACATGAACGCTGTGAGACAGTACCTTTCAGAAAAGGGGTGTATGTGGACCTTTAATCCGCCTCACTCGTCTCATATGGGAGGAGCTTGGGAGAGGATGATCGGCATCACTCGTAGAATTCTTGACTCCATGCTTCTTCAGTCAAGATCTTCCAAGCTCACTCATGAGGTGCTTGTCACTTTTATGGCTGAGGTGATGGCTATTGTTAACAATAGGCCTTTGGTGCCTGTGTCCACCGATGCTACAGATCCATTTATCCTCACTCCTGCCACTCTACTCACACAAAAGGGTGAACCACATCCCACTCCTTCAGGTGACTTTGATAGCAAGGACCTGTATCGTAAGCAGTGGCGGCAGGTCCAAAGTCTTGCTAGTACTTTCTGGGACAGGTGGCGCAAGCAATATCTCTGTACCTTGCAATCCCGAACCAAATGGAGGTCCGATAGGCCCAACATAACTCCAGGAGCTGTAGTACTCATGAAGGACGGTCAATTCAAAAGGAATCTTTGGCCGTTAGGTGTCATAACTCAAGTATTTCCAAGCAAGGATGGGAAAGTCCGTAAGTTGGAAGTGAAGGTTAACAGACAAGAGGGAACAAAGCTGTTCCTCAGACCTGTGTCTGAAGTAATCCTACTGTTCAACCATGAGTGACTGTCTTACCACAGTGGAGTTTCTAAGGTGTAAAATGGCATCTTGTGATGCCAGGCGGGGAGTGTATTGTTTTACAAGCATATAGTTGTAAATTGTTAATTTTGCTTGACTGTTAGTCTGTTTGGCTCCCCCTACTGGTATATATGAGTGGCAGTTTTTTGGGGTCTCTTTTTGATGACATCATCAGTAGGAGACAAGGCTGCCTTCCATGTTGGATCTGTCAAGAGCACATGTTTTTCTGTATCTTAAGTCATCCTGGTGTTTGGACTTTTCAAAGCATCGTTGTTTTACCCTACTGCCAGTTGCTACATTAAAGACGACCAACGCAATATTTCCTGGTCTTTGTAGTTATTGGGGATGGAGTTATCTGCCTGTCAATTCATGCAAGGCGTGTGAAGAGGACAGGACAATATTAGAAGCTATTTATTCAGAAGTCTGTAAGGATATTTATTTGATGTTTTGGCTTAAAGACAAAACACTGTTTTTAAATTTCAATGAGCTGTTTATTACAAAAAAGACTGTACATAAATTTCAATGAACACATCCTATGTACAAACTGAGAGAAGACAAACATCAGATTCTGTTCCCATGAACATTTAAGTTACAGATGTTTTTTTTTCCTTTTTTTTGTCAGTTGCACATTGGATCATAAGAAAACACACATCAGAGAAAGGCGCCTTGACCTGTGATGCCCTGAAATGCTAGACGTTAAAGTGGTAAACGTTACAAAGTTCCGCATGTCAGTGGTAGTCTCATGATTTCTCTATGAAAAAAGTATAAATAAATCCTTTACATACAAACTGCTAGCGCACCTTCCTCAGCAGTCTCAGACGTAAAAAGAATGCAAAGCTAGAAATACATTAAGTAGAAAAGAGTTGAAAAAATTACCTCATGTTGGAAAAATACAATCAAGGATGGGATGTAGTGGCAAATCATTCACTGGATACTTTCATGCTGAGTGAATACTGTTCATAAGGATGACTCGTTGCCTTTTTTTAAAAACAACTTGATCCCTTTCAAAATAAAAGCTGAATGCCCATTGTTTCTGAATACGTATGTTTATGTTATTGTTATGAATATATATTCTGAGACAACTTCATCAAATGTCTGACAGTGACTTTACTTGCACCAACATTCACCTTGTAAGAGCAGGTATCTTATTTTGTAGTCGAGAAATCCTTTAAGACCTCAGGACCGAACGTCATTCCTTCACTGCAGTTAGCAGGACTCATTCATGTGGAGCACAGACTCTGGACAGAGAACAGAAGTGATTCTAGCTGTAGTACATTACTGCTGAGTCGCCTACATTCACTACAATACAGAAATGATTGATTACAATCAGAATGATAAGGAGATCAAAGTCTGCTGTTACATTTCTACGTAGAGCACTCTTGAACATGAGGTTTGTGTCGGTGATTATGGTTGTTGAGCACCAAAATAAAGCACCACACCAGCAACCACTGAAGGAACAGACGGGTTGTATAAAGGTTAGTTGATGCTCAGACGGCAACTCTTGTGTTGCAATCAAAGGCACGACACAAAGCATAAAGTCACAGTTGTTGTTAACTAATCAGTGCAGCTAAAACACAATGAAAAGACGTGAAAACTCACAAGTTAGTCCTTCCTCTGCTTCACACTGCGAAGCACCGCTCTGCTACAGTAGCTGGACAGCATCACTAACCATAGTGACAAAAGGATATAATTGTGATTTAAGATAGAAAAATAAATACAAGCACTTTGCCTAGAGGAAGTTAAAATGGCACTGTGAGTGAATTCAAATAATAATAATCAACAAACAAAAAACATTTTAAAAAATCAATCTTGGCACCACCCCCCCAACGCTGATGGAAACACTGGTGAAACACTGACAAATGTACGGTACTGGCAGCTTCTCACAATACAGTACAGAAAAAAACCACCAGAAAGCAGAATCGCTTGTTTTGTTATGCATTCTGTACACTCACCCTTTTTTTTTTACCAGCATCCCCACTGACACAGAGCATAGTGAATAACTCCAGGCCTCCTTGAACATCTTGTGATTCAACAGCATGGAACATTCAGCTGTGTCCTAAAGCACTTGCTGATGTCTGTTTGTCCTTGTCGGGTGTTTTTTGATCACATGAGGTGGATGTTTTTGAGAGTTGGTCTGATGGTGTACATCCATCCATCCATCCATCTTCCACCGCTTATCCGGGGCCGGGTCGCGGGGGCAGCAGTCTAAGCAGGGACACCCAGACTTCCCTCTCACCAGACACTTCCTCCAGCTCCTCTGGGGGAATCCCGAGGCGTTCCCAGGCCAGCCGAGAGACATAGTCTCTCCACCGCGTCCTGGGTCTTCCCCGGGACCTCCTCCCAGTGGGACATGCCCGGAACACCTCCCCAGGGAGGCGTCCAGGAGGCATCCGAACCAGATGCCCAAGCCACCTCAGCTGGCTCCTCTCGATGTGGAGGAGCAGCGGCTCTACTCCAAGCTCCTCTCGGGTGACTGAGCTTCTCACCCTATCTCTAAGGGAGCGCCCAGCCACCCTTCGAAGGAAACTCATTTCGGCCGCCTGTATTCGCGATCTCATTCTTTCGGTCACTAACCAAAGCTCATGACCATAGGTGAGGGTAGGAACGTAGATTGACCGGTAAATCGAGAGCTTCGCCTTCTGGCTCAGCTCCTTCTTCACCACAACAGACCGGTACAGCGACCGCATTACTGCGGAAGCTGCACCGATCCGTCTGTCAATCTCCCGCTCCATTTTTCCCTCACTTGTGAACGAGACCCACTTTAAATAGTAAAGCTGGCGGGATGCTGCGTCCATATGGAAAAACCCAGACATTGAGTTTCACTAAACTCTGCCTGAAATCTTTGATCTCCTCTTTGCTGGAAATATAAGTGTTAACAATATGAACATGTCCTTGATAGATTTTTAAAATGTGTTTCTTCACGTGGAAACAGTTGAACCTGTCACACTGCTGTTTTTGTCACAGGAAGGACACTGCACAACATTTCTCATCATGTGTTTAGACGTGACACATCACATTTCTCTATTTTCTGTAGTGACTAAGCACAAGTTTGCAGTGGATACGCAGTATTTGTTTGCCACGCCACGAATAAATGTGTCGCTTGTTATGTACAATATGACAAGCAGTTAAGAGTTACCACAGGCTAACACTGAACAGAGCCACCAACATCCATCATGTCTTGAAACAAAACAGGAAGAACACCATCCACATCGTGACAATTAGTGTGATTTGGAGAAATAACCATTGCAGTCTATGCAGCATGCACTGAGCAGTGCAGAGCAGGAAGATCACGTGGCTTTGCAGTCACCCAGATATTTGTTAGGAATGACAGGTGAGCAGCACTCTCTTTATGCCTGTTGCTGCACTGAGGTGCATGATGAATGCTGAATGCAATGAAGCTCTGCCACACTTTAAGTAGATAGATAGATAGATAGATAGATAGATAGATAGATAGATAGATAGATAGATAGATCATACAGGAATAACATTAAAATATGTATACAAATATACATCTGAGAGAATATTAAAGTTTTCATTTTTTTATTTGTTGAAGGTTTTACAATAGGGCAGGGGGGGGGGGGTGGTTGAAGGCCTAGGTTAACACCTAGGATGGGTTAAACAGTGGATGAAAGGGGAGGAGGACGTAGTAATGGAGTAAGAATGGTAGGTGGGTGAATGAGACAAAGATGGCCTTTGCCAGCAGACCTGTGTGGTTTGGCAGCAGTCTGTTGATTTCTATGGCAGCAGACAAACACCCAGCTGTTTTGTGTGTCTGGGCTGGTGGGACTGGGAGTTGGATCCTCATCCTGAGAAACTGCAGTGTGATGGTCTGTCTTTGCAGCATCTCCCCTCTGAAGAACTGGGAAGTCAGATTGGTCTAAGCATTTCACAGGTGCATCTGGCTGTTGGACTGAATGGTCTTTTACTGCAAAGCGTTTGTAGGTCTTTGCAGCACACCAGTTCCTGTCTCTCAAAACCACTGTACTCCTTAGTAGGCTGGACACCCTGGAAGATGTCCTTCCATCCTTCATAAAGCCATCCATCCTCTTAAAATAGGAGTCCATGACATTCTTCGGTGTGACCCTTTCAAGCTCCTTGCCAATAACCGTGAAGAGTTCACAGAGGCATTCCAGTGACTCTTCGGCCCTGTTGTCCAACAGTCGCTTGATACAGCTGTGTATGACCGTCGAGCTGAAAACATTAGCTCTGAAGAGCTCACAGATGAACCCGATGTTATTAACAGAGCGACAGGAAGCTTTGACCTCTTCCAGCTCTGCCCTGAGTCGTTCCAACTCTCCCTTCTGTGCCTTAGCAGCCTTGAGCCGTGCCTGTCACTCCATGAAAATCCTGCTGTTTCCATGGTTCTCTTCAAACTCTGCCCTGTAATGTTGGATCATCAGATTTTTGAAGCTGACAGGACCTGAAGAGCTGGCCTCCATGATGCAGCCGCACATAGTGGCACAGAGTCCAAGTGAATCTGGAGAAGACATGGCCTTCTCAAAGATCAGGCTGGTAACTGTCTTCAACCTGTGCTCTGTATTTAGCTGCAGGTGCTTCACTTCTGACATCCAACCCTGTAATGTGTCAGGGCACACCCTGTTCAGCATGGTTTTAACATAGCTGATAACTCCATCTGACTCCACAGGGCCTGTCTGTGGTGCTTCAGGCTGCTGCTGGCGGGTCATACTGAGTATCTGCGGCGTTTCGATCCACTTGTCTTCATGAGGCTGTCTCACAGCTCTCTTCTGAGCTTTGTCCTGAGCTTTCCTTTTCCTTCTCTGTGCGTGCAGACTGGGTCAAAGAGTTGATGACTGTACCCTTGCTCTCCAGAACTAGATTTACCCTACATGTAATCTGGGTCTTACTGTTAACAGTGGGGTTTTTTAATCCTTTGTCATCAGTTGGTCCTTGAACTGGTAGAGGGCTAGCCACATGTGCAATGGGCTTGCGTCTGGGTTGGCTAAAATGGTCACAGTTAGAAAGACCCCAGTCTTTGTTTCTGAGGTTTATGGTTGCAGTGATGATGCTAGCAACTCTTGAGAGAAATGGCCCCATCTAGAACGAATAAACGCATCTGGTGGAAGTAGTGGTCCATTTTTTCCTCTCGTGTGACTCGTTCTAATTCCAAACCAATGAGCGTGAACAGAGGCACTCCAAGGACTGCTCATCTGCGTTACCCAGGAGTCTGGTCAGAAAATAATGAACCATGGTGTCATCGATTAACTTGCATTTGAAGAGCTCAGCAATGAAGTGGATGTTGTTGAGGGAGCGACGGGAGGCTTTGACGCCAACCAGCTCCTTCCTGATGCATTTCAGCTCTTTCTCCTCGTCCTCAGCAGCCAACAGGCGCCTCCTTCTCGCTTCATAAATGTGGTTGTTTCCATGGTTTTCATTAAATTCAGACTTGCAGTGCTGGATCAGCATTGTTCGTAGGCTGGAAGCAAAATTGGTGTTGTAGTTCATACCGTGCCAGCACATGTCCATATATATTGTGGGTGTGCTGAGTGAAGACATGGCCTTTTCAAAAATAAGGCTGGTAATTTCCATCAGACCCTCTTCTGTATCCACAGGCTTTGTTCTCAGGTCTTTCATGCTGCCCTTGAAGTTGTCAGGAGTCAGCTTGTCCAGGATACATTTAAAATGGTTGATGATCACTTCCGTCTTAGCAAGCTGCATCTGGTCTGCAACAGCCTGCCTTGCAGGTTGTTCACGGTGAGCCGGATATGTCATCTTTCCAGTGGACAAATATTTAGGCTGGTGTTGTGGCTGCATTTTACCAACAGTAGTGTTGTCTGGCAACAGGACTTCTATAAAGTTAAAAGTCACAGTCGATTTAATACCCAGAGCCATAGAGAGAGATTAAGATTAAGATTAAGAAACCTTTATTAGTCCCACAATGGGGAAATTGCATTTTTGCAACGGCATACAGACAGCAAGGGATAAGTTAAGAAAAAGATATATACATTATAAAATAGACTACCAATAAAAAGATATATACATTATAAAATAGACTCAATCAAAAAACAGTTTACATATTAACAGATGTTGCACAGGTGAGTGGAGGTAGGAGTGGTTTATAAACTGTACATAGTGCATCAGAAACTAAATAAATAACAGTAAATAAAAGCACACTGTGGTGTGTGAAGAGCAGCCCAGGACAGAGCTGGACTTCCTGATGACTCTGTCCAGCTTCTTCCTCTCCCTCTCAGTGATGCTGCTGTTCCAGCAGACCACACCGTACATGATGACCGATGCCACCACAGAGTCATAAAAAGTCTTCAGGAGTGCCCCTTTCACTCCAAAAGACCGCAGTCTCCTCAGCAGGTAGAGCCTGCTCGGGCCCTTCCTGTACAGTGTGTCTGTGTTGTGAGTCCAGTCCAGTTTGTTGTTGAGGTGAACACCCAGGTATTTGTAAGAGTCCACCTGCTCAATGTCCATTCCCTGGATGTTCACCGGTGAGGGGGGGGGGGCTGAGTGTCATCTGTGAAAGTCCACCACCATCTCCTTGGTTTTCCCTGCATTGATCAGGAGGTGGTTTCGCTGACACCAGTCCACAAAGTTCTGCGTCAGTCCTCTGTACTCCGCGTCGTCGCCATCACTGATGAGACCAACAATCGCAGTGTCATCAGAGAACTTCTGCAGCACACAGCCCTCAGTGTTGTGTCTGAAGTCCGACGTGTAGAGGGTGAAAAGGAAGGGGGCCAGGACAGTCCCCTGAGGGGCACCCGTGCTACAGGTAAGCAGGTCAGACACACAGTTCTGGGCTCTCACAAACTGTGGTCGGTTTGTGAGGTAGTCCCTGATCCACTCTGACAGCAGGTGGTCCACCCCTGTCTGCTCCAGTTTGTCCTTCAGGATCGCCGGCTGGATGGTGTTGAAAGCACTGGAAAAATCAAAGAAGGTGATTCTCACAGTGCTGCCGGGCTTCTCCAGGTGAGACGGAGCTCGGTGTAGCAGGAAGGTGACAGCATCCTCCACTCCAACATTAGGCTTGTAGGCAAACTGCAGCGGATCCATGGAGAAGCCCACTGTGGAGCGGAGGTGTCTCAGGACCAGTCTCTCCAGTGTCTTCATGAGGTGGGATGTCAGAGCCACTGGTCTGTAGCTGCTGAGGTCTTTGGGGTGCGGTGTTTTAGCCACTGGTACCACACAGGAGGTCTTCCAGAGCTGTGGTACCACCCCCAGCTTGAGGCTCAGATTGAAGACGTGCTCCATAACTCCACACAGTTGGTCTGCACAGGACTTAAGGAGCCTGGAGCTAATGGCATCTGGTCCAGCTGCCTTCCTTGTCTTTGTCTTCCTGAGTTCTGTTCTCACCTGGGCTGCTGTGAAGGACAGGGGTGGGGGTGGGGGATGAGTGTCTCTGTGTGGGTGTGAAATGGTTTGATGTTGTGATGAGCTAAGAGTGTGGGGGGCTGTGGGAGAGGAACAAAGGCCATTAGTCAGAGAGTAGTGGTGCGACTGCAAGGGGGGAGGAGTGGGTGCTACATCAAACCTATTGAAGTGTAGGTTTAGGTCATTGACCCACTTCTGATCCCCCTCAGCCTGTGAGTGGGGTGTGTTGTAGCCAGAGATGGTTTTCAGGCTTCTCCACACCCCGCGGACGTTCTGCTGCTGCAGCTGCTCCTCCATCTTCTTCCTGTAGCTGGCTTTTCCCTCTCTGATCTTCCTCCTCAGCTCCCTCTGTGCAGCCCTCAGCTCATCCTTATTCCCTGACCTGAAAGCTCTCTTCTTCTCCTTCAGGAGAGCTTTGATTTCAGGGTTAATCCACGGCTTGTTGTTGGAGAAACACCGTACCTTCTTGGAAGGAAGAGTGTTCTCAACACAGAAGTTAATATAGTCCGTTAAGCAGTCTGTTATTGTGTTGATGTCCTCCCCATGTGGGTCATAAAGCTCTGTCCACACAGTGGTGTTGAAGCAGTCCATGAGAGCAGCCTCACTCTCCTCGGTCCATCTCTTCATTCTGCGTGAGACCGCCGGTTGCCTGTGCACAACAGGAGTGTACACAGTCTGCAGATGGACTATGTTATGGTCAGCTCTTCCCAGGGGAGGGAGGGGGGGATGCAGAATATGCCTCCTTGGTGTTGGCATAAAGCAAGTCCAGTGTTCTATTGTCTCTAGTGGGGCAGGTGACATACTGAGTGAATGTGGGCAGAACAGATGAGGGAGACGCGTGGTTAAAGTCTCCAGAGATGAGGAAGAGGGCCTGTGGGTGCTGTGTCTGCAGCCTGCTGGTGACTGAGAGCAGGGTGTCACAAGCTGTGTCTGCGTTAGCAGAGGGAGGGACGTACACCACCGTTACAATCACATGTGAGAACTCCCGTGGTAGATAGAAAGGCCTCATGCTAACTGCTAACAGTTCGATGTCCCTGTTGCACAGTTGTTCTTTAATAGTGCAGTGTCCCGGTTTGCACCACCTCACGTTCACATACACAGCCAGCCCCCCTCCTTTTCCCTTACCGCTGTCCGCCATTCTGTCCGCCTGCAGCAGATGAAAGTTTTCAAGCAGAAGAGTAGAATCCGGGATGTTCTGTGTGAGCCAGGTCTTGGAGAACAGAAGGACGCTGCTCTCCATGTACTCACGCTGATGGCGAGTTAGTGCCGCTAGCTCATCCATCTTATTGGGAAGAGATCTCACATTTCCCATAGTGACGGTGGGGAGAGCCGGTCTGAAGCATCTCTTCTTATCTCGACGTTTCTTCCCGGCACTGCAACCACGGTGGGACTTCCGAACCAGTTCCGGGGGTATTTGGTGTCTGTCCCTGGGGAACACTACAGCGCTACTCAGCGTAATCAGCTGTTCCCTACTGTAAACAACGCGAGCCGCTTCATGCATTGTTGCTCTGGAAGTTGTTGAAGAAGCAGAAAAACAGCGAGAATAAAAGTGGAGAATAGCAAAATGTAGGAAAAAAAGAGACAGTAAGCAGGAGCCGTTGCAAGCAGCAGCCGGTCTCCACCAGCGCCGGAAGTAAGCAGAGAGAGAGTTGCGTCAAGCTTTGATGTCACCGCTACAGTGATCACGTGGTTCATGTAAGCCTCAATAGTTCCAAACAAACTGCGTGCTGCCGTTTACCTCTATGGGAAAGAGATATATCAAAATAAACCCCACAAAAGTATATCCAGCCATTATTTGTGTCAGTTATGCTTTTTGTGTTACTCTACTGCTCTGAAACTACCCCAATGCGGAAACTACCAACAGTGCGGGTGCAAAATGTATAAGAAAATATAAGTAACTGTTTAATGATAAAAACAGGGCATATACTCTGGTATATTAGTGTTTTGACATCGTTTTTCTTCCCGTTAAAGTAAAAAATAAAATTGTATTAAAGGTTATAAATCTTTGTGATTGAGTTTGAATAATTTCGCATTTAAATCGTTAAAGAACTCAAGCTACAGTTGTTGAAACCCGACGATGAAGGAGAAGAAGTTGTTTGTTAGTTGTTGTTTTGTCTGTGGAGGTGGAAATGTGGCTAAAGGTTTGCAGGAACTTAACCCCGGTGTGACGGAGATCAAACTGGCAGCTACATTTGTAGGAGGTGGCGCCCCAGGCAACCGCGTATGTCGCCCAGAGCCCAGCTCAATGGCACCTTAAGGTGCCATAGTTGTAGCCATAGTCGTCATTTAGCTGACGGTGACGTCAATCTGCTGTCTTGATGTGACAGTTAACGTTAGCATGTAGCATATAGCCTAGCAAATAGTTGGCAAGTAGCTGCCAAATGAATGACAGCTTGATGAGGCGACACGTGTAGGGTGAAAGAATTTATTTTTAAAGTATTCATGTTTATATGTGTTTATCACTTAATAATGTGAATTTCATAAGTGTTTATGTGTTAGGAAATTTGATAGAAAATCAAAGTAATTCGAGGATACTGAATGTATATATACTCTATTCGCTGTATGACCCAGGGTCTGCAGGGGGATAGTAGATGTCCCTGTTGGCCGGCAGGCGGGAACGCCCATGGGTATATTTATGTGTGAATTCCATGTCCAGTGGTTGTTGATGAGTTGTTCTTTGTTGTTCATGGTTGTTCTTGCCTTGTTCTTTGTATCTCAACAACCCAGAGCTCTGCGACTCAGAATTTGCCTTATTGTTTAATAAATTATAATTTTGAGACCAGAATTTATCCGCTCCTTCCTTACAAACTAATTCAGGGGGTGAGCAGAAGGAAACGGGGATTTTCACCCCGACACACGTGACGTCCGTTGCCGTGGAAACCATATATGGTTTATACCGGTAGTCTTCTTCCAAACTTTGCAGATATAAATACTATTGTATTATAATATTATCTAAATACTATACATCATAATATTAATATGTTTACCGTCATGATTACTACCAATATGAAGTGCAATTTAAATATTAATACACAACTACTTAGAAAACAATATGAACAAACGTGCACCAGGCAAAAGATTGACACGGATAAATATGTAGAAGATTTTGGAGATGAAGTATACATTAAATGTATTTTACAAGCTGACCGGAAGCATTACTTCTGGTCTCGCGCTGCCTCCTTGTGGCGACATGCGGAACGTGTGGTTGCTAGGGGCAACTGACAACAGACCTGAACCATAGCAACCGACACACAGACGCTGTATAAAGCCGGAGTCAAGACATATTGCTGAGAATTACTGCGTTGTTGCTTTCCATAGCATTTGTCAGGCACGGTGTTAAAATGGAAATTATGTCTGGAGTTCTCGACCCAGTTTTGGCTGAAGTGGGGTGGGATAGCCGTTATGCTGTCCCCGAGCTCAACGCTGAAAACAAAGCCTTACTGGAGGAGGTGAGGAAACTTATTATTAACATGTTTAATGGCACATGTTTAGCTTCCTTTTCTCTGTTTGTTTTTGGGTGTCATCGTGTGGGTCGTTTAAAATTACTCACTGAAGAATAATGTTGTAATGAGGTTTGTTTTGACTGAGCGCAGGTTGTGCACACGGTCCTCCTGCAGTGACACCAGGGTCACTGTTCAATTCATTATTTTAAATATTTGAGAGCACCTGTAAATTCCGGGCACAGCTGAAATTTCCAAATAAAATGTGACATTTGAATCTTTTTTTCTTGTTAAGTGACAGATATGTATGTATGGACAAAACGTCCTCCCTTTACACTTTAGATTGCGTTTTCTTAATGTTATTGCACATCAGTTTTCGGTATCTGAATTTTGATTCACTGTGTGCTGTGTCATGATGATGTCAACAGATTTGTAGAAAAGAGAGAGAGCGGACACAACTGGAAGACAAACTGGAGAAAAACAAGGAACAAAAGAAGAACATGGCCAATTACCTAAAGAATATTAAAGAAGAGCTGGAAAACACTGAGGTCAGTATTGTATCTATGAGTTGTGATATGTTTGTTTTGTGGTGGGTTATGCATTGTGTGTTATTTGTATTGTCTAGGCTTTGTGTGAGGCAAAGGAGAGAGAGATAGAGTTAGAGAAACACCTGACAGCCCTCGCGGAGAGAGAAACCAGCCGCCTGACTCAGGACACAGCTAAGATGGAGAATGAGCTCAGCTCCTTAGGAGAGAGGAAAAACACGCTGGAGGTCAGAGCCTTTCATGAATAAAAAAATAGAAAAGAGAAGTAGCTATGGATTGTGATGCCACAATAACATGTATCTGTATCCCCAGAACAACATTTTCAAGGCCAAACAGAAGCTGGAGGAGTTCAGGCAGCAGATGAACTGGGACCAGCAGACAATGGATTGCTTTTTGGAGGAGTCAGCAGGCAAATATGAGGACACGATGGCCATCAACAAATACGCTCAGCAAGATGAGCAGAGGATCAAGGTAAAGAGATGAAAACATCTCTCTTCTGCAGCACTTACAGCTTTGAGTTATCATCAACTAACAGCTGTCTAACCTCCCCTGGTGCAGTCGCTCATTCTGGTGATAGAGAAGAAGTCTGTGGAGGCCAATGAAAAGCTCAAAGCACTCGATAAAGAGAAGACTGAGACAAAATTAGCCCAGGTAATGTGTAAAAACACAGCACATCCATGGTGTTATTACTAACAGTATGTGTAAACAAATGTTAGTATGGCAGTTGTGGTTTCCCATTAAAATCCCTCTGCTGTCGTACCAGCTTGCATTGGATAAGGTGACAGAGAATCTGCAGCAGGCTCACCTGGAGACACAGCAGCTTACCCACCTGTGGGAAAACACTATCAAGTACATGAAGCAACAGGATGCTGAGATGCAGCAGTGTGCACTGGTAAAGCATGGGACATTAAACATCTACTGGTCATTCATTCTAGAGTGAATTCACACAGGAGAGTGTTTTCTTTTAAATTATTATTGCAGCAACTTGCCCAAGCCAACCAGAAGCTGAGGGAAAAGAAGGCCGCCATTGCAGAGAAGAAGCACCTGATGGAGATCCAGAGGAACAACAGGAAAGAAACCGAGAGGAAGTCAGCGGTGGCCAACAAACAGGCAGTAAAACTGCGGCAGGAGCTGAAGGGGCAGGAGAGTGACTTTGGCAGGCTGCAGGATGAGGTGCTGAATGTGGACTAATAATAAACTGCCTTCATATTGATATTATTATAAGTGCGAGTGAACTGACTCTTGTGTGTCCCGCAGCTGAAAAGCTGCAAAGGCAACCTAGAGAGAAAAACCTCTGATGTGAAGATGCTGACGTCCCACATATCCACGATGAAGAAGGACATCCAGGACTACAATGACAAGTCAGTGCATCACAGCAGGGCTCTGTGTGTGTATTGACTGGAGCTGTGGTAATGTACTACACAATGTCTGTTTTATGTTTCTGTGTATTTTAGACTGAAGGAAGCCAAGATCCACAATGCTGCGCTGGAGGAGAAACTGAAGGTTGTGACTCAGACTGCCCTCAGTGAGGAGGAGAGAGCAGCACAGATGGAGCAGTTCCTCAGAGATGAGGAGCAGGCCAGTAAGGTGAGCATTGATGGCCTGTCGGACCCTTTCAGTTCTTTATCACTGGGTATTTTTGCAGCCCCTCTCTTTGGTCATCTGTTTTTTATGGTTTGCTACATTTGGTCACACGGTGGCAGAAACTTATTTCCTCTCTGTAACTCCATGCCTGTGTTTCACTCCAGGAGTTGGACATCCAGCTGCGTGACTACAACTCAGAGCTGTCTCACCATAAAGAGCACCTGCAGGCTATCAGGATGAAAAAGAAGGATTCTGCTGCGCAAGTTTCAAGGAGTAAATCCACCATTGTGCGCCTGCATAACCAGCTCAAAAAACAGGAGGAGGAAATTACAAGGCAGCAGACCATCTTGAGACAAGTGGCACGTTTAGCAAAACACTACCCAGCCTCCCTATGTCTTATGCTCCACTCTGCAACACAAATGCTGACAGTATTTGTTTGTCCCCTTCATTGTGCAGGACAGTCGGAACAATGCACTGAATAAAAAACTGGAACGCCTGCGAGGAGATGACATTCCATCAGATGAAAAACAAATGCTGGATGTGAAGATTGCTGAGCTGACCAAACACCTAGAGGAGAAAAAAACCACAGCTAAGATGCTCACTGACATGCTCAAAGAGTCTGAGGTCAGTCTGATAATATACTTGGCTTTTTTTTCTATAAACCTCTGACATATACTGAGATAAATCTTGGTGTCTGGCAGACTCATATTCGCTGCCAGAAGAAGGAGATGGAGAAGACAGCAGCTCAGAAGAAAGATTTGACCGACAAAGTGGAGGAGCTCAACTTGTTCTGTAGTACCAGTGAGAAGGACCTGAAGAAAGTCCGACAGAGGAAACAGGTACCTGTGATCACCATCATGTGTCACTGTGGAAGGTCAATACATCCTATAGCAACTTAAATGAATGCAAACAAACTGAAGTAGTTTTTCCTCAAAGCTGAGAATCGACCTGACAGAAAGGCTGTATGCACTGTGATTTTAAACTCATGGGTTCCCTATCAGGACAGCATGGTGGAGCACAAGTTTATGAAGCTAGAGGTGGAGCGTATGAGGGATCTGCTGTACAACAAGGCAGATGGCGTGCTGTCTTTGGAGAAGAGGAAGCTGAACCTGCAGAAAGCTATGAAAGAGAGGGAGGATGAGATCAAAGTGTACAAAGAAATGCTCAGCCAGCAGCTGAAGCTCGGTGAACAGGAGAGGCAGAGACTCAGGTAAAAAAAAAAACAAATCACTCAGTTCTCAAAGGTTTGTCACATCACTTAATGTCAATCATTGTATCTCAGTGCTGAACTCAATGAGAAACTGTCCAAGATTGAAACTTTGAAGAAACGTTTTGAGGTTGTGACCCTGACCAAGGCAGGTCCTGAGGCGGAGGGGGAGCACTCACAGGCTTACTACATCACTAAGGTCGGAGCTCTTCACACATAGTCTACTGAAGCACACACCATGGTTCCAGACCTTTGCATCACCTGTGTGTGCTTTTCACCAGGTTGCACAAGAGAAAGGGGAACTTAAGCAGAAGGGTGATGAGCTGGATGCTAAAATCCACAAGCTGGAGCTGGAAAACAGCGCTCTGGAGAACACCAACCAGCTGTTCAGCAACTCTAACTCTGTATACCGCAAATCTTTCAACAAAGCTGAAGAATCCAGTATGTAAACCAGCGACAGCCCTCTTCAACTGTATACTTGTTGATTGATTGATTGTTAAATGATGGCGGCAGCTGTCATTGGCCACAATGTAATTTGTTTTCGTTTTAGGTCCGGACTATCAGGAGAAGTTGAAGCTGGAGGAGCAGCTGAGAGCTGCTGAAGTGAAGCTGAAGGATAACAAACGACAGATCCAGGAGCTCCAACAGGACATGCAGGTTATTGTTATTTATAGCCAGTGTAGAGCAGATCACTGAGAACGAAGCAATTAGTCTTCGACGGCTCAGGTTACATTCAGACTGATTCTGGATTAACTGGATCTTAACCATGCAAATACTTTGTTAGCTCATATATCATTAGCATAATGGTCAACATTCAGCAGGCAGTAATAGTTAAATTACAATTTTGTTACAGACAGGTAAAAGAACTTTAGTCATGTAAATAGTAATTCATTCAAAATCATCAGATACGATATTATGTTTGTAACCAGGAAGTCAGTTATTATCACTGCAACACAGTGATGGATATGCTTTGGGCCAAGTTAGAGAATCAATCATTTACACACTTAGTCCAGCACCCATGGAGCACACAGATCCCTTCTTTGTAGAAGTCGCCCACAGACCATGTGGCCTAAAGGTGCATCTCTTTTGTGCAGCCATCACTGCACAATACTACAGACTACAGGAAATACAGAGGGTGTATTATGTAGCGCCCCTGTGAAAGCCAAAAATAAACTTGTTTAAACTATCTGCCTGACATTGATCTTGTATGAATCTCTGTGTATGTGCATGTTCAGCTTTAGTGTATTCATGGGTGTGTGTCTGTTTCCAGGAAAGGAACAAGACTCTGCAGAACCTGCAACAAGAGGAGCAAGAGGAGGGAGAAAAGATGAGAATAAATCAGACACTCCTGGAGAAACTGAACAAAGACATCACTGTTCAGAAGGAGAAAATCGACAGAGCCACAAAACAGGTTTAAAATCAACCGCTTATTCTAAAGTCATTTCATGACGCGGCAGTAAACACAGGGGGTGTTGTGTGTGTGTGTGTGTGTATACAGAACCCTGGCTATTGCCTCAGTCATGTTTAATTCTGTAATGTCCTGCTGTTTTCCAGTGCTCCAAGCTGACCAAACAGATCCGCTCAGCCAAAAAAACCAAGAGTGAGACTTTGGAAGAGAAGGACATTAAAGTGACAGAGATGAAGGAATTTAACAAGGTTATTGACAAGATGCTGAATGAGGCCATGGAGAAAAACCCAGACGTCAGACCGGCGCTGGAGAAATACTTCCTGCAGGTGCAGAACGGCTCAAACAGCTCAAACAGCAGGACTAATGCAGCCACAGCAGCTTACCCTTTAATGCTCCTCTCTATTACCCCTCACAGGACAATCTGTCTCTTCCACCTCCTCCTTCAACTCCTTCCTCCCAGCGGAGCTTCAGGACAAACTCTGCCCGCAGCTCGACCACTTCCAGGTCAGACTTACCCTGAAATGGGTCACACTAGAATACTACACTGATAACAGTTCACCTTTAACAGTCAGTCAGCTCCACAGCTGCAAGGTGTTGGTGATAAAAATGCACAAGATGAATACGACTATAAACAGAGTATAACGAGTGAGGTGGATATTTTAGTACACCACTCTTCCTCTGTATATTTATTGTGCTCTGCCTGTATTGTAGACCTCCTGCATCCTCAGCCAGCAGCCGTGGAGCCTCTGCTCCACAGCCCCCCACAGTGAAGATGGTGGGACTGGACTTGAACCTGAAGAACGTCCGACAGAGGAAACAGGTACCTGTGATCACCATCATGTGTCACTGTGGAAGGTCAATACATCCTATAGCAACTTAAATGAATGCAAACAAACTGAAGTAGTTTTTCCTCAAAGCTGAGAATCGACCTGACAGAAAGGCTGTATGCACTGTGATTTTAAACTCATGGGTTACCTATCAGGACAGCATGGTGGAGCACAAGTTTATGAAGCTAGAGGTGGAGCGTATGAGGGATCTGCTGTACAACAAGGCAGACGGCGTGCTGTCCTGCATGACCTGCAGCTCAAACAGCAGGACTAATGCAGCCACAGCAGCTTACCCTTTAATGCTCCTCTCTATTACCCCTCACAGGACAATCTGTCTCTTCCACCTCTTCCTTCAACTCCTTCCTCCCAGCGGAGCTACAGGACAAACTCTGCCCGCAGCTCGACCACTTCCAGGTCAGACTTACCCTGAAATGGGTCACACTAGAATACTACACTGATAACAGTTCACCTTTAACAGTCAGTCAGCTCCACAGCTGCAAGGTGTTGGTGATAAAAATGCACAAGATGAATACGACTATAAACAGAGTATAACGAGTGAGGTGGATATTTTAGTACACCACTCTTCCTCTGTATATTTATTGTGCTCTGCCTGTATTGTAGACCTCCTGCATCCTCAGCCAGCAGCCGTGGAGCCTCTGCTCCACAGTCCCCCACAGTGAAGATGGTGGGACTGGACTTGAACCTGAAGAACGTCCGACAGAGGAAACAGGTACCTGTGATCACCATCATGTGTCACTGTGGAAGGTCAATACATCCTATAGCAACTTAAATGAATGCAAACAAACTGAAGTAGTTTTTCCTCAAAGCTGAGAATCGACCTGACAGAAAGGCTGTATGCACTGTGATTTTAAACTCATGGGTTACCTATCAGGACAGCATGGTGGAGCACAAGTTTATGAAGCTAGAGGTGGAGCGTATGAGGGATCTGCTGTACAACAAGGCAGACGGCGTGCTGTCCTGCATGACCTGCAGCTCAAACAGCAGGACTAATGCAGCCACAGCAGCTTACCCTTTAATGCTCCTCTCTATTACCCCTCACAGGACAATCTGTCTCTTCCACCTCTTCCTTCAACTCCTTCCTCCCAGCGGAGCTACAGGAGCAGCTCGACCACTTCCAGGTCAGACTTACCCTGAAATGGGTCACACTAGAATACTACACTGATAACAGTTCACCTTTAACAGTCAGTCAGCTCCACAGCAGCAAGGTGTTGGTGATAAAAATGCACAAGATGAATACGACTATAAACAGAGTATAACGAGTGAGGTGGATATTTTAGTACACCACTCTTCCTCTGTGTATTTATTGTGCTCTGCCTGTATTGTAGACCTCCTGCATCCTCAGCCAGCAGCCGTGGAGCCTCTGCTCCATAGCCCCCCACAGTGAAGATGGTGGGACTGGACTTGAATCTGCCTGTGACCTCCTCTCCTCTCACCACCTCCAGACGTTCCAGCTCAGGGAGCAGCACAAAGAGCGGCAGCAGCACAAAGAGGAACCTGTAGCATGCTGTGTTCATCTTTACTAGCTGATCTTTGTAAACAGAGAGGAGATGGGAGGCTGTAAACATGTTCTTTTGTGCTGTGAAGTCGGCCATTTTAACATGGGAGCGGAGCGGCATGTTCACACTGAAGGATGAAGCACACACTCTCCAGGCTTCAAGAGAAGACGGCAAAGGAAGAAGCTGAGGACAGGACGGGAGAGAGAATATAGTATTTAATCTGTATAGTATAAAAAAATATTTGTGTTATTTCAGCCAAGAGATATTTGTGTTTATTGCTGTGAAAGAAAGCAAGTCTGAAGGATGAACAGTTTAATATGACGTCACTAATGCCTCCACCCCCAGCTCGGACTGACTTCCTGCATCTGGCTAAAAATACAGCAGACAACATGTTTCGTAAGGCTCCTAAGAACCGCCACAATCTCTCTCAAAACATGACCATCAGTGCTTTGAAGCAGAAACGGGTTAGAAAAAAAAGTATTCAGGACAAACCCTCAGGGTAAAAGTTGCCAAACCAGTCCGAAAAGAAGTGAGAGTGTGGCCGGAGGGAGCCACAGGAGCTTTACAGGACTGTTTCAGCACAACAGACTGGGATGTGTTTAAGCAGGCTGCAACCCACAACAACTGCACTGACCTCCAGGAGTACTCAGAGACTGTCACTGCATACATCACCAAATGTATTGATGATGTAACTGAAACCAGGACAGTCAGCATTCGAGCCAGTCAGAAACCATGGCTGACAGGGGAGGTCTACAGGCTGCTGAGGGCCAGGAACGCTGCCTTCAGAAGAGGCAACGAGACCAGCCTAAGGTTAGCCAGAGCTGACCTGTCCCGTGGCATCAGGAAGGCGAAGAGGCAGTACTCCAGGAGGGTTGCCCACCACTTCAGCGACAGCAGAGACACCCGGAGCCTGTGGCGGGGGATACAGACCATCACGGACTACAAGCCCCCTCCACGGACCTGTGACAGCAACAGCTCTCTGCTGAACCAGCTGAATGACTTCTTTGGACGCTTTGAAGCACTCAACAGCACCCCTGCACAAAAGATCACACCCTCTCCCACTGACCAGGTATTTTCCCTGTCCCGAGCCAGCGTGAGGACATCTCTCAGCCAGATCAACGCACGCAAAGCTCCTGGTCCTGACAACATACCTGGCCGTGTGCTCAGAGACTGTGCTGAGGAGCTCGCTGAGGTGTTTACAGACATCTTCAACATCTCACTGAGCCAGGCTGTTGTCCCCACCTGCTTCAAAGCCACCACGATCATCCCTGTGCCAAAGAAGTCCACCCCCGCCTGCTTCAATGACTACCGTCCAGTAGCACTCACACCCATCATCATGAAGTGCTTTGAACGGTTAGTCATGAAACACATCAAGACGGCCCTCCCTCCCTCTCTGGACCCATTCCAGTTTGCATATCGGCCCAACCAGTCAACCAATGATGCTGTTTCCACAGCACTCCACACAGCCCTCACCCACCTGGAAAATAAAGACTCATATGTTCGAATGCTGTTCATAGACTTCAGCTCAGCATTCAACACCATCATCCCACAGCAGCTCATCAACAAACTGGACCAGCTGGGGCTGAACTCCTTGCTGTGCAACTGGCTGCTGGACTTCCTCACCGGGAGACCTCAGACAGTGCGGGTCGGCAGAAACACATCCAGCACCATCACAATGAACACCGGGGCTCCCCAAGGATGTGTGCTGAGCCCCCTCCTCTTCACTCTGCTGACCCATGACTGCACGCCAACACACAACAACAACATCTTTGTGAAGTTTGCGGACGACACAACTGTGGTGGGTCTCATCTCCGGTGGAGATGAAACAAACTACAGGAATGAGGTGCACCTTCTGGCCGAGTGGTGCAGAGACCACAACCTCTCCCTGAATGTGGAGAAGACAAAGGAGATGGTTGTGGACTACAGGAGAGAACACAGTCGGCACACCCCTCTGACCATCGACGGTGCTGCTGTGGAGCAGGTGAGCAGCACCAAGTTCCTGGGTGTGCACATCACTGAGGACCTCTCCTGGACTAACAACACTGCATCCCTGACCAAGAAGGCACAGCAGCGCCTCTACTTCCTCCGCAAGCTCAAAAGAGCCAGAGCCCCTCCCTCCATCCTGTGCACCTTCTACAGAGGGGCTGTTCAGAGCATCCTGTCCAGCTGCATCACTGTGTGGTACGGAGCCTTCACCGCCACCTGCAGGAAGACGCTTCATCGCATAGTGAGAGCAGCTGAGAGGATCACCGGCGTCCCTCTCCCCTCCCTCCAAGACCTCTACGACAGCCGTCTCACCCGAAAGGCCCTCCGTGTCACAGGAGACCCCACCCACCCTTCACACCGCTTCTTCAGTCTGCTGCCATCAGGAAAGAGACTGCGCAGCCTCTGGGCCAGGACCAGCAGACTGAGGGACAGCTTCATCCACCAGGCTGTCAGGAAGCTGAACTCTCTCCCTGCTGTGCCCCACTTTCTCCCCCTTCCCTGACCCCCCACCAACATAGGAACTCTTTGTACCAGCCACTTTAACAAAAAGGAACTCTTTGCACCAGCCACTTTACCCTGTGTATTCGCTTGCACCTTAGTCATGTCATCCAGTCTCATATAAGCTGCTATAACTTAAACCAATCATGGACTGTACATTATGCCAACTGTCTTGCACCATTACATCTTTTGCACTCTCATACCAGTCTCAATAAGCTGTTATAAGTTAAACCATTCCTGTTTACATTATGCCAACTGCACTGTCAAGCTGAAGTCCTCACAGAAGGATAAAGTTCGTCAGTTTATGATTTTCACACAATCCAATGAGAAGATTGCGGTGACTTGCCTGTCACAGAATGACTGGAAACTAGATGTTGCCACAGATAAGTTTTTCCAAAACCCAGAGCTCTACGTTTCAAATTTAAAGGGAGCTTTAGACAAGAAGAGGCTTGAACAGCTCTACAACAGATACAGAGGTAGGAAATGCATCACTACAATACTGTGTGCAAATGTTCATTTTGTAATACACTTTTAAATGTACAAGTTACATTTTACAAATGTAAAAGTTGTCCCTGAATCACTTGTCAATCAAATGACTCTTTGTGCTCTTATATGCAGATCCTCATGATGACAACAAGATAGGCATCGATGGGATCCAGCAGTTCTGTGATGACCTGGGTTTGGACCCGACCAGTATAAGTGTCCTCCTTATAGCCTGGAAGTTCAGGGCAGCAACCCAATGCGAGTTATCAAAAACGGGGGTTCATGGATGGCATGGCAGAACAGGGGTAACGATGAAGGGGGGAAACAAACTGTTCTTCCATTCTTCACCAAATTCAACCATTCAAACGTTATATACTCACAATTAAGAGGACAACCATAATTCAAATTGTTGGAAGTTGATGTAAATATGTATAAAGAGCGAGTGAGATGGATTACAATACTTTCAGTTATATTAATAATGGCATTAATGCAGGCTTGTTGGTTACTTAAGTGCCTGGACAAAAAAACCCACTAAGATCTGTTTACAGTGGGCTTGAGGTAAATAACCTCTTTCACAGATTTTGCACTTTAATGCTGCTATGAAGGCCACCTGCTCATGCTGTGTATGCCTATCTTCACTCTTTCACAAACAAAACAAGTATGAGTGTGCTTTTACAGGCATTCTTGGATCATGTAATCAGGGGTGTGCTGGTGTGTCAGTTGGCTTGTGTAGGTTTTTTTGTCACAGCCATTCTTTACTGTGACTGCCTCCACTGCTGGCTCAGAAGTGTAACAAAATATCCCACTGTTCCAATACCATACCTGTCACACAGAATGGTGAACTGGGTGTGTAGAGAACTAGTGGAAAAAAAGGTGCAGTCAGCACTCACCCCAAGGTCAGATGACTCTTAACAAATCCTTTTTCTGGTGCATCTCTGTAAACTCAGTGACATTTTGCCACCTCAGCCACAAAATCGGCTTGTTTCTTTACAAGCAGCACAACATTCACAACATTCACAACACACACTCAAGAGTAACATGGTTTAAAAAAAAAAGCATTGCTTATGTACCGTAACGCTAGCTTCTATCTTTATATACATTTGTTTACCTATACATATAGATCTATTCTATCTTGTTAACAATATGAAATCATGTGTATTATAAGTTTGCTGCTAAAAGTTCCCTAGTAGAAGTTACAGGATGTTTTTGGAAGATGTCACATAAGTCAGTGGTACTGTGTATGTACAAAATTGTGTGATGTAATGCTTCCACAGGTGTGACAGCATAGAGAAGTTAAAAGCTCAGCTGCCAAAGATGGAGCAGGAGTTAAAGGACCAAGGAAAATTTAAGGACTTTTACCAGTTTACATTTAATTTTGCCAAAAATCCTGGCCAGAAAGGTTTGGGTAAGAATCTTTCAGTACTCATGTTATTGCTTATTGCTCATTCACAGCTATCTATTCTTTTCTTAATTCCATTTATTTCTTTATTCATTTGTGTGTGTGTGTTTTTTTTAATTACAGATTTAGAGATGGCAATTGCATATTGGAATTTAGTATTGGCTGGAAGATTCAAGTTCTTGGAGTTGTGGAACAAGTTTTTAGTTGTGAGTTAAACAAACTTGAGGTGATGTAATCATGGGACTAATCCTTATGATTTATAAGCTTTGCTTTATGTCTCTTTCAGGAGCACCACAAAAGATCGATTCCTAAGGACACCTGGAATCTCTTACTAGACTTCAGCACAATGATCACAGATGACATGTCAAATTATGATGAGGAAGGTGTGTGGGTGGCTTACGTCAAAAGAGCTTTTACTGCGATCATTTATTATCCATGATAATATTGTGAACCAATAATACAAGAGTCTGTTTCTTTAACAGGAGCGTGGCCCGTCCTTATTGATGACTTTGTGGAATTTGCACGGCCACACATCGGGACCAGAAGCACAGCAGTTTAAAGGGCTGCTCTCACTGAAGGAACATCCACATAAGGTTTCAAACGGCGGGAGAATAAAGGGAGGAGAAGAAGACCGCACTGAACTGAGAATTATGTTGCCTTTTCAACCCTCAGGACTGAATATTTTACACAACAGAGACTTTATATATAGAGAATATATGTGTTTGTACATATATATATCTCTTTGTGGTCAACTTTGATGGTTTGGAACTTTTATCTAAAGTATTGGGCTTGTGTTTGCACTGAAGCCAATTAACCCTTTAAACCCTGGCCATATTAAAAGAAAAAATCACCTAAAAAGACATTCCCGAAGAAAATGAGGAAATGCACCACAATAATAATGTGCATATGCATGTTCTTGGTGTCTAGGGACATCTAGGGACCTCAGAGAATGCATTTCCAGTGTTTAAAATATTGTGTCTATTAGTATGCCTGAGTAAATTAGAAAAAACTACAGGAGAAATGTAACAATTTTATCCTCGCCTGAGTTTTTTTCTTATTTGACAGAGGAAAACATTATGCTAACAATGATTCTATGTACACAGATGCCATTGATCACATTCAGCTATTCCTTGGCTACAAATATACCAAATTTGATAGAATTTGAACAAAGAGCAAAGCCTTCACAAAGGTTTTAGTAAGGATATCACCAGGCGGACACTCAGTTTGGCACAATTTGGCACCACATTGCCAAATAGGTTACTATAGCTATAGCTAGCTTACTCATTTCCAGTGGAAACTGGCTGGAAAATACAATTTATATCCATTTCACTAGTCTATTGCCATCTACTGGAGCTTTTGGGTATGAATTTACCTTGCACTTCATCAACTTCTACCATTATGCACAGTGTAAAATCAATAGAAAAAAACATCAAAATGTATGATTTTGTCTCCAAATAGAGTAGTTTTTATTATAATAACTAATAACTAATGTACATTAATGAAAGTCCAACCAAATATTAGGTAAAGAAAATAAAAATAACAACAAGGAGAGGTGATGCCTCAGCGTTGAGCCCAGATGGGCCTGGAACCTCACTTTCCTCTTCTCTTCCCTCTTGTTGGCTGTGAAAATAATAACAATTATTATTATCTGTAATTGCATACATATTGAAATACACATATTATGTAAATAATATGTAAAGACAGTATTGAATAGGATTGAATCATCCTTCTTCATCTCTGTTCAGCTGTTCCCTTAGGGGTTGCCACAGTCAATCATCACCACTATCCTCTGCATCCTCCTCTCTCACCCCAACTACCACCCTGCTGTCTACTATATTGTGTACACGTATATATATAATAAATCATTTTATCGATCAACACGGATATTAGCAACAAATAGTTTACACTTCAAAATAAATGTACAAAACTTACTCAACTTACTCAAACTGGGTCTATCTTTTCCAACGTTCAACGTTGCTGGCAACGGGGTCGAACGAATCCGGAAATTCCTGCCGTTGAAATTCTGCTCCATGCCCCTCTCGTCACGGTATCATGAAGAGATACGCTAGTAGCATCTGTCAGTCTTTTGGCTTGCCAGAAAGATGCCAAAATGCAACCCGAATACGTCACGATGCTGTCCCGCTCTTTACACAATCTTTGGGTTGACTTGACATATGCCATAACTCAGCCATATGATGGAATACCGTTGGCGCCTTTTGATGTATTAAGGTAAGCCATAACCACACCACAATGAAGCCAAATGCCAGGGTTTTGGCAAACCAGACATATGCCATAACTCGTGTCTTTTATGGTAATCCATAACCATGCCAAAGTTTGGCCAAAGCCTTTATGCTGTGCCAAAACACAACCAAAAAATGCCAGATGTATGCCAAGCCACAGCCAAAAGGTTTGCTATCTGGGTAATGTATGATGTCTGTGCATGTTTGCTCCTCTCTCTCTCTCTCTCTCTCTCTCCTTCATCCTCTCTGTCCTGTCTCCCTCTTCTTCTCCTCCACCCGGCCGACTGTCAGCAGGAAGGTTCTTCCTTATGAGCCGGGTCCTGTTCAAGGTTTCTTCCTGTTAAAAGGGAATTTTTCTTGCCTCTGTTGCTCTTAAGGGGGTTCAGGCTCCACCAAAATGTAGGCAATAAGTTCTTCTCATGGAGTTCAGTCTTATCTTTATTGTGCCTACCACATATTATCCTTTACAGTGGCTACTCCTGTGCTCTTCCATTCCTGCACTACATTTCTGGGAGTGGAGACAGACAGTCCAGACCTTTCACATCATTTCTGGTACCCTTCTCCTAATTCATGATAATGAATTATCTTTGTTTTAGGTCAGCGGAGAGCTGTTTAGAGGCCCCCATGTGTCTACTCTCTAAGAAAGAACCTAGGACAAGTACAGCAGCAGTTACCTATGTTAAACAGCTTTTTCATGATTGATTCCAGCTGTCTTTGTAACTGAAGATCTAACAAGCTAATCAAAGCAGTTTTGTGCTTCAACCTGCTTTATAAACCCCTACAGGTCTTGAAATGAATGTGATAAAAAGGGTGCCAACACTTTTGCACATTACATTTTTTACATTCAATTTTATTATAATAAATCTCTACTCTAAGGATGTCAATCTGGAAAACACTCAGATGTCTGCATCTCTGGAGGAAACAAACCTCGTCGCTGTGATCTTCTCTTAGGAAGGTAGAGCAAATTATCATGAAATGATAGGGGTGCCCAAACTTTTGCATACCACTGTAATCATGTTTTCAATTAGGATCTTATGTTTAGCAAGTATTTGACAGTGGTGGAACTGCTGTGTCTTCCTATCCAGGAGTTCGATGGCTCGTCACCAGAGGTTTCCGGAGGTTCCACGGATGTACTGGTGGCTTGTGAGCAGCATGAGAACAATTGAAGAAATGTGACAAAATCACAGCATTCAAAACTTTTCAGATCCTTCTATGTAAGTGAGTTTCTGATACATCGGAATTTTAGAGTGTAGTTTAGAGTGCACCTCAGATTTTTGGGATCTAATGTACTTAATACTCGAACTCTGTTACATGCATAGGCTACTTTGTTTATTTGAACTCAAACTTATGTTGACATGGATAAGAAACATCCATCCAGGCCTTCCTCAGGTGGACGTGTCCTCTGACTTCCCTTGTTCTGCAGACTGGCTTTTGTTGCTGTCTGTTGGGAGGAACCAAAAAAACATACAAATTACTTCCAGATAAACACAAACAAATGATGAACATGATCTCACACTAACTTCGGAGAGGAACTTTGTTTGAACTCACCCCCTTCAATATTCCTCATCGGAAGACTCCTCTGCATCACACTCACTGATGAGTCAACACAGACACAGCCATCAACTTTTACATCATTTACTGACAAACATGAAGCTGTCAGAATGAAGTGATCTAAAGTCTGACCTGTTGACAGCAGCACCTTCTGGATCTTGAACCAAAGTGAATTCGTCTGGATCAGAGTCCTTTTCTGCATCCTGTAAGAATGATAAATATTATAGAAACAAACTGTATTTCAGGTTCAGAAATGAAAACATGTACAAATATTAGTGAGAAAACACAAGCAGCGGTAGCAGACTTTAGATCTGAGGAACGCTTGGATGGTGAGCAGCTCATCTGTCTTCTGTTCCACTAAACCCAGGTAGGACATGATGTTGTTGTCGGTGACGCTTGTGGAGGAGCCCACCATGTCATCAATCAGTGAGCGGTCACACTCTAGGCTGGAGAAGGTGCTGTTTACTCCTGTGAGAGGGAGGAATATCAAGTATTCGAGTATCAATGTTCTAACTGATGACTCGATTTAACAGCTGGAAGTCACAAGGTTGTGAAAAAAACCTGTTTTAATCTGTTCCAGGACTTTGCTGATGATGGTGGCTTGGTCTTCATAATCCTCTGCCTGAGACTCGGCCTCCTTTAATCTCTCCTGGACGTCTCTTAGCCGAGAGTCATAATCCTGCTCCTGCTGCCGACCTTTGGCTTCAGCCTGCTCCATGTTTGTTTGGATCTAAACTCATTCACAGCACAAATACATAAATAAATGACCCAGCAAACCACTGTCTTCAATGTAATTCAGAAGGTTGCAGCAAGGCAACTGGACTTGTAGAATTTCTACAGGTCCAGTAGCTTTGCTTTAACCAACTGAATAAAAATGACCCGGATGACTGAGAATCTTCATCAACAGGTTCATTGTAATGTGTGAGACCTTCAAATCAAACTCACCTGGCTAATTTCATTCTTTAATACATCAATCTCTTTGTTTTGCTCGTTCACCAAATTGAAGAGAGCAAAGTTCTCCTCCTCACCTACAGGGGGAAACAATACAATACATAATACAGCAGGGAGATACAGTGTGTTTCCATTTAATGAGACCCCCTTCTGACTGGAGAAAGTTGGTCTAGCTAGAGCGGGATCAAATCTGGTAGTTCAATCTTTGGTAGTTCAGTGGATGTTTTACACATGGCGTGACCCAGATACTGTCCCCATGAACCCAGAAGTATGATGTCGCTAGCCACATTCGTGTTCAGACCTTAGCCAGATTTTAGCAAACCCAGCTCAATCCACCTCTGTGAGGTGGATCTATCTAATCCAGCTTTAACTGGATTTTTGTGCTGTTCTGATTGATTACACAAGACTGAACGGGGTCTGAATGTACTCATGTACAAATGCAAGAGGATTATAATCCTGACATAAACTGTGTGCAGAATATGAGACTCACCCTGGATGAACCTGGTCACCAGCAGGTCCAGGTTGTCCTCTCCTGTCACAGTCTGAAGTTTCCTAAACATGTCCTCCAGAACGTCCAGAGACACGTCCTGTGAGTCCCCCCTCCTCTGCTCCTTCAGCTCTGACACTGAGAAACACAAAACACATCAGATTCACATCAGTGAGGCGCCAGTCTCATCTTCATCAGCAGGGTTAGCATTAGCATCACAATGTTATGTTTATCATTCATTATTCTCTTTAGTCTTAGTGCCTGTATTCACAATGACACAAGGACACACAAATGTGTAACTGTATTGTATGTGCAACATTATTGCCTGCTACATGAATTCTACTGAGAAACACATGTTGTTTGTACTTTTGTCCTTTTCCGCTGTGGCTTTTTGCATTGATGAAAAATGAATGATACAATTATTGGAACTGTTAGCACTGCTAAAACTTTAGACACATTAGCTACAACATCATGCGGGCCGCCTGCCTCTTACATTGCCTGGTTCCCATTTTGTGGTCGCTCCTCTCGCTGCCCTTGACGCTCATGAAGTTCTTCAGGCTGCTCTGCTGTGCAATAACCCGCTCCAGTTCCTTCATCTCAGCGTTAAAGTGAGCGTGTTCCTTCTCCGCTGTCTCCCTCAGCACGGTCAGCTTGGACTGAGCCTCCACCCTTATGTATACCAGTTCCAGATATGAGCTGCAACATCTCAGAGGTTTCCTTCCATTTAACACAACTGGCTGTCTCAGGAGCTCACCTTTCTTCGTTAGCAGCGCTGATCTGGTTGGTAACTTCTGCGTTCTTCTTGTGGAGTTCCTGCAGTTCCTGCGATACAAATATATCTGCTAATAAAGTGTTGAAGGAGAAATCAACAATGTGCCCATGGTGATGATATGATAAGAGTTGTAACCTTGTTCAGCTTGTTGTGTTGCTGCTGGAAATGGTGACGCTCATTAAGAAGACTCTGCAGCTTCTCCTTCAGATGGCTGTTTTTTGCTAACTGCTCATTGAGTTTAGTGGTGGCCTGGACAGAGATGAACATAAAGTAAACAACAGAATGGCTTTGTTTTGTTTGTTTATGCTGTAGCAATGAGTTTGATGACTCACTCTGTGCAGCTCTCCTTCCACAGATTTCTGAGTGCTCTGTACCTCTGACCTAACACAGAGACTGACAGCTCCTCTTCTCGCTTCCATCATCTCGGACTCCAGGTTTGAAATCTGCCCGCATTAAAGTCAAAAGTAAAAAATATGAATCAACATGAAATGATGAAATACATACACGATATACAGTCAGACCTTTCTCTGCAAGTCCTTTTGTTTTTGCCTCTCTCTCTCTAGCTCTTCATCCAAAGCATGGTTATGCTGGAGCAGCTTCTGAAGACGCTGGATGTCCTCAGTCTTCATCTCTTTGCGCCTCTTACACGCGCTGAGCTTTTCACGGAGCTCCTCCTGCTCCTTCAGCAGATTCTCAATCTCCTGCCTTCATCCAAGTCAACATGTGATCAGATATACAACAGACACACACACACAAATACAGTGTGTGAGTTACAGTATGGTAAGTGCGCTCACTCTTGTTTGTAGATTTGTCTCTGGGTCTTGCGGTTGTAGGCCTCATTCTCTCTCTCCATGGTCCTCACTCGTCTCTGCAGGTCCTCAAGTTTGGCTTTCTCTAACTCTGTTTAAAAACGTTATTTAACATTACAGATATTTCAACCAAACAACAATACAACTGATAATAATTACAAGATTTAAAAACAAAAAAACACACATCACCTGTGCCACCTGTGCTCGAGGACGACCTTCTTCGAGACATGTTTACACCAAATGCAGCCAAATCTTTAAACAAGAAAACATGAACGAATGTCTTAATGGAAATATCATTGTCCTCTGTCACGTTTCCTATTTAGTCTATTTAAGATATTGAAATCTAATTTTAAATACACAGGTCATCAAAATAACCAAAATGCTAACGTAGCATGTCTTGCTAGCTGTTACAGAAGACATCAAATATTTAGCTTGCTCGTACTTAGCTAAACTATATCAGGTGTGTGAAATGTGTGTGTTGTGCTGTGTAAGAATAAATAAAAGTTTATCTGACCAGCTGTACGCTTGGGAACCCACCGAAGCTTTGCAGGACACCAGTACACCGCAGCGGCAGCTGTCTGAAGTGTTGTTAGCAACCGTTGCTAAGGAACACGGGACAATCAGGCCCTGCTCTCAGGCTGTCAGGCAGCGGCCTTCAAGGTGCTCCGTATGAAATTAACACATGAGAGATACTATATGAAATGAGCCTATTTTATAATATGGTAAACAAATATTAATTAAAAAGTGAATTTAACAAAATACAAATGCTCATAAAAATATAGATGATAAATATTTAATCGACCAGTCATCAATACAGTGTTTAACCACCTCATTGTTGTTAGGTAATGGTGTAAACTGTACATTATGGTGTGTCCTGGTTCAGTCTGCTCTTCACTACACTGTTCATCCTGCTTTGAAATTGAGTGACAAGACAAGAGAAAAAAACAAGAGACAAATCACCCAGAATGCCCCGTGCTTGTTCATTTCTGAGATTGTTGCTACTAAAAACAGCTTAGAGTGAGCTAAAGATTGATTGTAATTCAGTAGATTGCAACTGCAGCTGCAAGTTTTCTGTCAGGGTCATTGTTGTCTCTGGAATTCCGCACCACAGACCAAAATGAATCCAAAAGTGGACACATGTTGTTTTGGCTGTGAAGTTTTTTAGAATTGTACATTCTTACTGTGACCACTAGATGGCACCAAAGCACTTCAGCACCAGCATCTCTGCTGACACGCCTCTGTTTGCTGTTATGATAGTAAATGTCAGCATGTCCTGGGTGTCCAAGCACAGATGTAAGAGCTGCAGAATAATACAGCACTACAGAGTTCATTTCAGTCGACACCTTGTTGTTGTCATGCACACGTCCAACAGCTTGTAGCTGCTCACATTTTATTAATCCACCTTGCTGAGCATGAAGGCTGGGGGCCAGCAGGTCAGTGGGGGAGGACCATGGTTCAAGTGACTGTAAGCTTTCTTGCTGAAAGAGTTATGTCAGGAAAATAGTTTTACAAATGCACACATGGCTGCCTGAATAAATATTAATATTAAGTATTAAGTAGTTTTTATGTATACTTTTATAGCACATATGTGTGTTCTAAACGAGGTGACGAGCTACTCCTTACATGAAGCCTATACTATACTATACTATACTATACTATACTATACTATACTATACTATACTATACTATACTATACTATACTATACATTTTACACTATGTATACTTTGCTATGCTATAACAGATGTCTTTGTTCTTGCTGTCTTTCTTTAGCCCACATTTCTTTCTTTAATTCTCACAAACACAACCCAAACAGACACAATGCAGGTTAATTACTTTGTCCAAACTCAGGCAAACATTGAAATTGTTATTTAGTGTTCAGTGCAGTGTGTGACAACATCTGATTTATGTTTATGTGTCTCCCCTATTAAAAAAACACCTTTAAAGTATGTGTATATCAGGTACCTCAGATCCAAGATACAAGAGAGAGAGAGAGAAACAATCAGCTTTTAATTTTGTCTCCCTCATATAGCTTTACATTTTATGTGGTATGATATGAAACAGGTGATAATTAACACCTGAGTCACAGGTTTGGCCTCAATTAATATATGAAGTGATGCTGAACATGAGATTTAACAAGCCATTACTCAAATTAAGATTCACACTTAGATGGTTTCTTCTTTTCATTTTTCTCACCATTAACATGCTGATAACAATATGCTCATTTAAATGATTTTTAAAGGTAAAATAAAACAAAATGACCTCCCAGCATGTCACACATCATCCGTCTTGCTTTTGAAGGTAAGAAAAATCTGTTATTTTTTATAAAATATTTACACACACAACACTCTTCAAGAAGCACTTAACCCTATCTACCCCAAGCCTATTTTTTAAGGCATCAGCTATGCCCAAAATGAATTGAGTATATCTCAGCAACCACAAGGTGTATTTGAATACTTTTGGTGTCATAATTAAGGGACCACCTTGGAGATTTGCTCAGATGTGAGTATGTAAGTATTAGTTTGTATGCCTCTGGCTCTCAAAAATGGCTGTTTTAATGACAGTTGTCTTCTCTTCATCAAGCTGTAGAGATGTTGACACTGAGTGATATGGGGTATTAACTTTTGTATGACTTGCTAGTTTTAATTATATTAAAAACTTACATTTTTGCATAATTAAGATCGCAGCTCAAACTGCCTATAATTGATAACCTGGGAGTTAGGTTGGACTCACTGCCTGCTGATTGGAGTTCCACTCACTAAAGCTACAGTGAGAAATTATTTTTTTCATGTCATCACAAAAAATAAACAAATTATTGACCAATGTCATTAAAACATGGGACCAAACCAGCCAAACAAAATCCAAATAAGGACATAGCTATGTTCAGACTGCAGGTAACTGCAAAGTAACCCAAATCTGATTTTTTTTTTTGCACAAATTTGACCTGTATCTGATATTGTCATGTCTGAACAGCTCAATTCCGATTTTTTATATCCGACCCAGGCCACTTTCATATGTGGTCCTAAATCAGATATGTATCCCATTTTTTGCAATGCGACCTCAGTCTGAACAGCTATGCGGCATATATCCGACTTTTGCATCAGTGAAAGACTGACGTCACAATTCTGCGACACAGGAGCGGGCAGAAACCAGGTATTCTCAGCATCAATTGCCTTTTGCCTGGAAGTAGAGCCAAACTCCAACAGCTTGCTCACAGAAGAGGAAGATGTCGACTGTCTTGCCATGAAAGTGATACAGAAAGGCGCTCGCAGACGTATTCAAAGGTTCTCGTCATTCTAAAATTATGAATGTTATGAATGAAGTCAGTGTCTCTAAAAGCAGTCACGTCACTATTGTGACGGCCCCTGAGTGGGCTGGATCTCGTCTGTGTCTGGGGCCTTTAACTTTGCTCCCAGCTCTGCCTCCTCCTCTTCCCTTGTTTCTCTCCCTATTCTCAGGTGTTCTTGATTACGGTGCCACCTGGCGGGGGCGTGGTCGGCTAGGTTTAAAAGCCAGTTTCCAGCACTGATGGCTCTCTCTCTGCTCAGCCCTGCCAGCCCTGCTCTGCATTGGTTGTGTTGGCCTGCTCGCCAGCGGCCCACCACTCCACACCCACACACATCTCTGCACAGACGCTGCAGCTACTGCTCTCTTCCTTCTCAGCGTTCTTTTTAATATTATTTGGTTGTAATTATGTTGGCTACGATTGGACATTCACATAAACAAAGCCACACAAGCACACATTGTGAGACATCGTATCCTCTTCAAATAAACAAAAAACGGATTACACCAAAAAATCCGAATTGAGCATCAAGACCTGCAGTCTGAACATAGCCTAAGAGGCAGAGTTAGGGATGTTCGAGGTACAAGCAACATGGTGGACTTTCACTCAGAAGTCTGAGGTTTGAGGCTGGATTTGCCATAAAATAACTCCCAGTTAAGGTTAGGCATAAAAGTGTGGGGTTAGGTAAAGATCACCTTAAAACACAAGGAGAAACACGATAGTGAACACAACTGAAATATTGACTAGGGTCACTTCAACCTCCATAAAGAAAGCAAAGGGCTTTTTTTAAATAAATAATATAGTTAATTGGATACTGTGTCATGATCCCCCTTTTAGTTGGTTTTACACACACTGTCTGCTTCCTTTATGATTAATTTGTAAAGCACAGCACCTGTTTTATTTTGAAAGTCTGGTTTTCCCTTTGTGTATGTGTGTTGATTACCTGCCCTGCCCTGATTGTTCTCACCTGTGTCTTGTTACCGCCTTGTGTATTACACCCCATTTACACATAGCCAGGTATTTTGAAAAGCAAATATTTCCTTTCCTCTATTTTCCATACATCATCATTTTCAAAAAAGTTTCCGTTTACATTAACACGCGTAAATACACTCCCAAGAGCTGTCATGACTACGCCAGGCCTGTGGATGGCAGTGTAGGAAGAAGGAGAAAGCCGTGCAAGCCAATCAGAAGCCTTTGTGTCAGAAGTTGTTCCAAAATTGCTGAACCTGGAGACCTAATATGTCTCTGCTCCTCTACACAGTAAGAGGAGCTGTATGCAAACATGTACAAAAGCGCTCACACCAACAGAAATGCAAATGCTACCCGGAAGGCTTACATTACTAGACAACAGCTGCTCTAGGAGCCGTACTACACAAAAGAAGGTCACACAAACTGACACGCAGACTGACGCAAACTGTTTTTCTCCACTTTTGCCAGAGTTTTTAGAATAGTTAGTTAGTTTATGTGTAAATGAAAGGCACAAACGAAGGGAAAAGTCTTTTTACAGATACCTGTGTATGTGTAACGGGGGCTCACAGTCCTGTGCCCCCTTTTGTCTTTGTCAGTTGGTCTATGTCTCGTACCTGCTCCCATTTTGTGAGTTTGATGTTTTTGCCTTCGCAGTTGAACTCATTAACCTTTAGACGTTTTATTCTGTTGTTACATTCTCATCAATGTGAGAATCTACTCCTCTTCCTGCACTCTGGGTTCACTGTGGGTGCACACTGTGTGTCAGGGTCTCCCACAGCTCAGTATGGACATGCAAATTAAAGTAATAATGTTTATGACAAACAACCAAATTTGTGAATGGCAGACCCGAAAGTGTAACAGGGAGTTAAAGCAGTCCACGGGGTGCACTGATTCTGCCCCCAGGCTGTTCTTTGCCCAGCTATTAAACAAGTATAAACATGGACTGTAATGTATATAAGCAATTAGGATATAACTGCCAGCAAGCTCCACTGTGGTATCCCATATATTAAATATGTCCTTACATGCTGGCATAAATCAAATGCTTGCTTAAAAAAAATAACGTGTTCCGTAATCTCCTCCAAGGCTGCAAAAATACAGAGAACATGATCTCAGTGTCCTTAATAAAAGCCATTGCCCTTCTTTTTAAATAAAAACACTCTAGGTGGGGGTTAAATGTCATGCTGAGGGACAGCACTGATTTTTGTCATTTTGTTTTTTTCTGCCAAGATCTCCCAGCTGGACTGGGAATTAGAACCAGTGACATTTTTGTTCGCCAACCTGCCTCATACTGACAGCCTTGTAATGCTAAAAAAAAGAGCTGGCAGCAACGTGAGCTAATTAGTTGTACCCCACAGGATGTTCATATTTATGCCATTGGGAGTGACTAATGAAGTGCTGGCTGCAGCTTCAAACCTGTGTTAGGATAATTCACAGCTAGCCGTCACATCTGTCAGTCATCACACAGTAATAGACGCAGGTTGTAGTTCAGTTTTTGGCATCACTTATGTAAGGTGTAATGTGGGTAATCGGAAGAGTCGGGAGGATTCCCGGTGGGCCGGTCGGCGACGAGGAATAGTAGTAATCATGGTAGAATATAAACGATTCTTTGCAGCGCTGTTCGCGCTGAATCGACCTGTCTCTTATGACAGAGGGGAGTTTGGGAGCTACCATTTCACACAAACACCCCTTTGCATAGCTCACTGTTACCAAAAGTCGAGACGACAGAGAAGCGAAGCAGGCCAGGAGGCTGAGAAGCGGGTAAAAACGGATAGGAAGAGACCAGGTGGGCTGAAAAAGCCAGGTTAAAGTTCTTGCATTGATTGAGGATGCTGCCAAATGTGCAAAGCTCACTGACATATTCTCAAGAAGACAGAAGAGGCAAATGATAAGGGACATATATCGTTAGGCCTAATTGATAATTTAACTAAAACTAGCATAAATACATTCAGCTACACACGTTACCACAATTAGTAACTAACTAAACTAAACAATAGACTAACATTTAAAAAATAAATATTCATGCATTGTATAGGCTACATAGGCAATGGCTATTAAAATGAATTTACATAGGCCTAATATATAATATATTTAAATAGTGTAGCCTTATCTAAATAATTTAATAAATAATAATAAGTAGAAGAATAATTAAATAATTTAATGTTCAGTAAGTGTGCTGTAAAAGAATTCCCTTATGGCTTGCTTTTTGTAGCATCTGAGGAGCAAAGCCAGGCAGACAATATTGATGAAACCGAAATTAGGGAGGGCCCAGGCACATCTGAATGGAGTGCTGGTAAGTAAAAAAGATGTAACAAAAGTTGTTTTTCAGGACTGTTCATTGTGTTGATACATTAACATAACAAAGATGCTGTTTGTGTCCTGGCATTAGCATTTCCATTTATATATTATTTCATAGGTGAGGCAGATGCTGAGAGAAGGGAAAGAATGACAGTGCCCAGTGAGTCTGCAGTAGTCCAGGGTAAAGCAAAAACAGGCACAGGAACAAGAAGAAGCAGGCCAGGATTTATTTGTTATTTATTAATATTTTCCATACTGTAATAAAACATATATTTTGTGGTAAAAATACGTGCTAATTTTTCATGTGGTGAATAATGGGCCAGTCTTAGCCATTAAACTCCCGAGCTGAAAAGTTGTCCCACTCCGCCCCTGTGTACAGCCCACTAAGGTTCACATTGAAGAAAGTCAATCCAGCTAGTTTAGGATTGATACTGGATAGCCTTTAAGCTGGATACGTTCAGACCTATTTTCAAACCTGGCTAAAACACATGTGTCCGCGCTCAATCCAGCTTAATCCGGCTTGATTGTTGTCCTCCAAACCTCTAGGTGGCACCTCGTAATATACAGAGTCTGTTCAGGCCACAACAGGACCACGTGCGTGCATGCGTCGTGCTGTTTTTTTGTCCTGTGTCTCTTGTTCTTTTGGGGTTTTTTTCGGTTCAAAAAGCAGTTTATTCCTTTGTAGCCCCGTCGAAAATAAACTCGGGGCAAAGCTGTCGTAGTTCGACGGTTGTTTACATGTGGCTTTTGTATGCGACCCGGACACTGTCCCTGTGAACCTGGAAGTATCACAGAGCTAGTGGGATTCACTAGCCGTATTTGCGTTCTGACCTGAGCCAGATGTAAGCCAATCCGACTTGATCCGCCTCTGAGAGGTGGATTGAAATCAATCCAGATATATCCAGATACGGCTCGAATCTTGCTCTAGCCGGATTGATTTCCCCAGTGTGAACGGGGTCTTAAGGTCCCAACCAGTGTGTTAAGGTCTGGACTTTGACTAGACCAATCCAGAACCTTGTTTGTTTGATTTTTCAGTCATTCTGATGTAGATTAGCTGCTGTGCTTTGGATCATTGTTCTGTTGTATTACCCACTTTACACCAAGCTTTAACTGTCAGACAGATGTCCTCACATTTGTCTCTAGAACACTGGTATACAGAAGTTAAGAGTTAATTGTCCACTCAATGACTGCAAGGTGTCCAGGTCCTGTGTCTGCAAAACAAGCCCAAACCATCATCCCTCCACCGTCATGCTTGAAAGTGTGTATGAGGTGTTTCATTTCATATGTAAGGTTTGATACTCTCTGTTTGATGAGCTAGCCACCATCTACACTTGCTTCTCTACTTATCAGCATGGTGCCTTGCTGTGTGGGGGTATATCCAAAGCACACACATAACCAGGACCATCCATTTTCTTAAACCATGCTGTCCTGCATGTCTGTATGGTTTAACTCTATTAACCCTCAGGCGTCACTTTAATTTACTACCCTTTTGTGTCATTAGGGGACAAAAAAGTCCACTTCCAGAAAACTGCTATAAAAAATTAACAGATTAATATTTTTTCTTACTTTTTTCTGCCTAAATATGTTAAACAACTTCAGCCCTGCTCAAAACTACCAAACATTAAATCATTTTGAGGAATTTAACCCTTTAAATGCCAGTTTGATTACTTGATGTCACAGTAATTTTTTTATGAAGAAAACACAAAAAATGAGTTATTTTCCACAAAACAAAAGTTAGGTGGCTGAGGCATTATTTTTATATCTGTCATGGATAGGTCAAAGATTAGCCACACCACACACACACACACACGTATGCACACACATGGACACATACACACGTGTACAAACACATGCACACACACTTAAAACAGCCTACTGAACACAATCCAAAACACATCCACAAAACACAAGGATTTTATGCATAGGAATATAATGGGTTAATGGCTGATTTTAGTGGTGAACAGTAGAAAATGTCAAATTTAACTATTTTTTTCAAAAATGAAACCCTTACATCAAGAAATGCATGGTTATATGTTGTTATAGTTATGATATCAAAAAAATGTAGTATTATAATAGGAGTTAATGGGCCCTAAGTGGAAAATACCATTTTAAACTGCTGCTACACAAAAACTAATAATGCATCAAACTCAATATTTTGGCTAATCTTTGACCTATCCATGACAGATATAAAAATAATGCCTCAGCCACCTAACTTTTGTTTTGTGGAAAATAACTCATTTTTTGTGTTTTCTTCATAAAAAATTACTGTAACATCAAGTAATCAAACTGGCATTTAAAGGGTTAAATTCCTCAAAATGATTTAATGTTTGGTAGTTTTGAGCAGGGCTGAAGTTGTTTAACATATTTATGCAGAAAAAAGTAAGAAAAAATATTAATCTGTTAATTTTTTATAGCAGTTTTTTGGAAGTGGACTTTTTTGTCCCCTAATGACACAAAAGGGTAGTAAATTTGTTTCACCATGTTCTGGTGATGTATTTGAAAAATTTAAATTGGAATTCTAAAATGTGTCTAGAGAGAGTCTTTGTTACAAAAAATTGTGCCATATACACCAACACAGATAAAATGGTGGCCAGGTAAAGAGGCAAAAATTACCCAAATGGACAAAAAAGTCCCCAATGACGCCCGAGGGTTAATACAGTGTAATCCACACTACTTGAAGACATCAGACACAAGGAAAATACAAAATAACTGGATGCCATCGGACAGATGAAGGACTGTAGACGGTAGTTACAGCGAAGAGATGGCTGAACAGGCATTCAGGCCATCAGACAGGTGTACACACACAGTCAGGTGGAGAAATATTGGTATTGATTTACTCCCTTTGATCCACCCTGTAAACCACATCAAAGGTTCGGCACAAGCCAGAGAGGACAGAAACAGAAATATTTGCTTGGCCTTTTTTCCTCCTCTTTTACTTTTTTTCTCCCCCCCTCATCCTCTCCAACCCCTACAAATTCCTCCATGACAATCCTGCTCGTGTCATTGCATCATCCTGATTCTGGATTTTTGTCTGCAAGGAAAAGCATCCAGCTACAGAGATGGGGGGAGAAACCAATTACAGTCCTGCACCATCCAGTTATTTTTTTGTTATATTTAACCAGCTACGTGGTGATGGGTGTGATGATCTTCCAACCAGACTAATTCTTTCAGTAAAATGTCAGTTCTTTGGCATCTGTTTAATGAAATTAAAGGCTCACAAATATCAATTAAAGGGTGTGTGTTTATGTGTCATGAAGCTTTGCATCAGTTCAATCAGGAGGACTAATACTCTCACTTTACATGCTCTATTTATTACTTTCTGCTTGATTAACTGAAAAGATTCCTGCTTTTAATCACCATTGACCACAGCCTAATCTATGCCTATTCATCTGTGAGTGCAGATCACCTGACCCTTGAAAATGAGATTAAAGCACTTTTAATGTTTGGTATGTTTCGAGTGATCAACTTTATTTATTAAGTCCTTTAGAAAACATTACTTTGATAACATCATTTAATATAAAATCTAGACATTTTCAACCTTAATATCAATTTATAACTTCTACTAGTTGTTCTACAAGTGTGGAAGTTGTGCTTTCATGTGCTTTTTAGAAAAAAAGAAAATTATTTTTACTCTACTACAATCTTTGTTGGTTTCACATTATTTAGCGTTAACATAAAGTTAGTTGAAGGCTGCCCACGTAAAATTTTTGCCAACATACCTCCTCTAATCCTTCCACACCATCCAATCCAGTGATGTCACTGTCTTTACAAGGACACGTTGCAGTCACTATACATGTTGGGAAAGGTACAAATACAATTGTGGTTACTTTAATTCTGCTTTGCTGCCTGTGTTAAACCTATTGTTATGTTTTAGATGGATAATCCATCTTTTGAATGATACTAACTACAGCTAATGTTTCCTTTAGAGTGTGCTCTTTAAACAGTCTCTCTGTTTCTCTTTTCTGGCTCCATACATATATGTATTATAGGAAACTTTTTTTCCCCTAATGCAAATTAATTCAAACTTCTTGTATTTCATACTAACGCCTATAACAGGAAACAGGACAGAAAAAAACAGAAAAAAAAACATTTGAAATATTGAAAAATGTTGAAACAAAACAGTCATCAGATATCAAAATAATGTCATCAATAAACATTTTAGGGCATTTCAGAGGCTTTGTAATTTAATTTTACTGTTTTTTTTTCCCCAGCCAGTCGTCTTCCTATATAATCTAATTCAGCGGGTCATTGGTTAGAATTCATGTTCCAAAGTTATGACATGTCACCCTGGCCCTGAAGCATTAAAGCAGTCCCAAAATATCAGACTGTCACCTCCATGCATGAGGTGTAATTTTAGTGATTTGATTACCAAGGCTAGGACCCAGTAAATCCTGGCTGTGTGTCATTTAGCTTCAGCCAGCTTTCAGAGCAGTTTTGTTGTTGGATTTGACAACTAAGAGGTATCAAGAAGTACAACTATCATTTCAAAAATGTGTGTTCCATTTTATTCATGTTACTCGATTAGTTGTGACAGGGTCATGTTTCTATTAAAAATGGATAACTGCAAGTTAATTAACCTTATTTTTAATTAGAACAACAGCATAAAATGTGCATGAGAATTAGCCTTTTAAAGACATATTTTGCTATAATTGGACAGATACACAGAAAGTCAAAGAGAATAATTGTCTCTATGTGAAGTTCTTTCGAGCTTGTTGACTCCCTGACGTCTAACACCTACAGACATCAGCAGGCTCTTGCTTCTTGTGCGGTTCTCTTCATCAGTAAGAAGACCCCTCTTTATCCTAAAAAAAACTCTTTTGATATCAGATGGTGAGCCCATGAATTCTCTTCTTGATATCTATAATCATCATGATGTCACTTCCAGGCAACAGTGCCAAGAGGCAACACCTGGGCTGTGTTCGAAATTACTCTCTAATCACTATATATGGCCCTAAATAGAGCCTCCGCCATTTTGTAGTGCTGTCCGAATTTTTAGTGAGAAATTATAGACCCCATATAGGGCCCTCAATGTATCCCACAATTACCTGTCTTATAAATATAATGATGGTTGTGTTTGCTTTATGTTTTGCCATAAAACGTTTATTGAGCTACAAACGGCACAAATAATAATTACTAACAACGTAGTTTGTTTAGCTGGCTGAGATCAGCTTGTTTAATTTGCAACAGCAATGATAATTAACAGCGACAGAAAATGAGAGAGTTGTGTCCGAAATGTCCCAAAATGCTTTCACAATGACTTCACTATATGGTGCCCTACACTGAACTCCCCATTTGGGGAGTAGGGAGTGAGTGAGTGATTTCGAAAACCACCATCCTGGTTTACCAGATGAGGCCATGTTTTGGTTTTTGCCAAAAGAGTTATGGTTGGTTTTACAACTCTAGCAATGCATTTTGGATATATTGCGTAACCAAAGGTTTACATATTGTATTGTATTGTGAGTTTTGGATCTTTTTTTTTAAAATGTGGCTTTTAAACTTAGAAGACTGGGATAGTAAACCTGCCATCTACCTTTCTCTGAGAAGACTTTATGGGAGTCTTAAAGGCGATATTCGATAGGGTTAGGGTGTATGTAATGTAATGTAATGTGTAATATGTAACATATTCAGAACTTTTCAGCTGCAGCCTTTTGTTATTAGTTTTCACCCACTAGGTTGTCAGAAAAGACAAGAACCTTCACCCTTCCTTCCTTTGACTACCCCATCCCATTCAATTGATGCACGTGGGGAGTGAAGGCTGGTCCAATCCCACAGACTGTATAGCTCAAACTGCTGAATAGTTCCTGCTGGTTCTGATGCATGATGCATGACCAGTCAGGGTATCCATGATGGTCATAAGGTCATGGCTGATTATGACTGTAGATAAACTACCTCTGTAGATTAGCTTGACAAGCTAATTTTGCTTTTGTCCACTTCCTGTAAGTGCACTACTAGCTAAAATAACACTTATGCATGCATGCATGCATGAGACAGCAGGAGTCTTTTCACAAAATCTAGATATACAATTATGGTGAAAAGCTTGTTTTAGATTCCTTGAGGATTTACCTTATTTATATTTAATATGTTTTGAGACTTACACCTGGTTCCTGCTGCTTTCTCTGCAGAATGATCCTGCTTTAGTAATTACCAGCTTATTACACATTTTCGACAGCATACAGGGGACCAGAAATATAATAAAATAAAAAAAATGTCTCTGCTTTCAGAAAGCACATTGAAAACAATCATTTTCAAAGTTTTATGTCAAAATCAGTCATTCTATGGCACTTTAATTTGTTTCTGTTTTACCCCAAAATGATGATCGATGCTTCAGAAAAATAGCCTAAAAATCAAGGATCTCTAGTTGCATTCCTCCCGTCTGACATCCTGAATGTAAAAAAAAGACTTCCCATCAGGAGACACCAGGCAGGAGACCAAAGACATCAGCAGGGAAGTGGGGGAGGGAGAGGTGAGACATCGGAGGTAGAAAGATGGATGGAGGAGAGGAGGGGAAAGGTTTCGTATAGCCGGCATCCCTTCACTCTCCTTCCTCTTTTTTTATCTCGTCCTTCTCACTCTGGCTGTCAGCTTCACTTCCCCACACTTCTCTGTCTAATCTGTGTAGAAAGCAGGTGAGACAGGCCGATGATGAGACATCTGACTGCATGAGATTATGTAGCAAAGAAGGGGGATAAGAGAGAGAAACGGAGGGGAAGACATGATGCAAGACCAGTACAGAACCAAAAAAAACCCTAACTTTGATAAATGAAAGGTTAAAGCATCAATTTTTTAAAAGTCTGAGTGCCTGTTACTACCCCAACATACCAAAGAACTCTACAGGTTGATCTAAATTTTTATAAATTTCCCCTTGGGGATAAATAAAGGAATTCTGTTTCTAGATCTGAATCAGCTGTAGATTGTAAAACTAAATAAATGAAATGACGAAACGAAATGAAATATAATATACAATACAATAATAATATACAAATAACATACAACAGAAGTACAATGCACAAGGCAGAGTTAGGGATGAGGTTGGATGAGCAAATGGAGTAGAACAGTTGGGATCTTACATACATAGGCCCTCTGCACTACTGTTATTGTCATTGTGCTGAGCCGCCTTGTCGCCCCCTGCAGGCTGTCTTGAATGTTGTTGTTTTTCTGTTGTGCAAGTTAGGCTGGTCCTGTAGATGTCCAAGAGGGAGCGGACCGGGAGACCAATGATCAATGGTTCCTCGTACCATTGTGAGCATGATCGCTTGTGTGTCTCTGTGTTAGCACTGTGATAGGCCGGTCACTTCTCCAGGATGTGCCTTTCGCCCATTGACTGCTGGGCTGACCCTTTATTACTGGACAAGACTGGTTCAGAAAATAGATGGATGGATGTAACGCAATAACACTAAACTATTTGTTTTTCCACATATTAACAACTGTCCCCACTATGAACCCAGAATCAAGACAATGCAGTGCCATGTGTGGACTTCCTGGAAACAAGACTTTATCACATACACTCAGTATTTATCTAAGAACACTAAAGGGAATTAAAACAGAGAATAATAAAAACAAACTAATCTAATCACTGTTGTATTTTATGTCTTTTTTTTTTGGAATCCTTTCCAGACATAAAATACAACATGCAAGAGAACAAACCCATATGCAAAGCATAGCAGAGTTTTTCATCTAGTTAATGTGATAAGTGACGTGACATATTTTAGCTTTAGACAGTTCAATTTACTAGCGTTTGTCTTAGAGATTAATCTCACCTCTGTGGAATAGTCAAAACACTGCTCCCTGACTGACTGCTCTGTAAAAGCCTGGGCATAAATCTCCCCTAAAGGAAGCCTCGCTGAGCGATTCATTGTTCAGCTGATAGGGGGTAGAAGTGCACTGTCTCAGAGTCTGATGATGGATCTCTAGAATGGAAAGCTGTTTGGAAAAGGGTGGTCTGTTATTGATTATCCATATCACTATGAGTCTTCTGAAGGCTCACAGATTCAATGAAATGCATGCTGCGTTGCCAAATAGTATCCGAGTGCTTTGTTTAGGACAAAAGAAACATTCACACTAGCACAAACAGCACGCTTAGCTCTAAGTATCCACAGAAACACACCCATATATATATAATTTAAGAGCAACAGTGGCAAGAAAAACTGGACCCGGCTCATAAGGAGAACCTTCCTGCTAAGAGTCGGCCAGGTAAGGAGGAGAAGAAGAGGGAGACAGGACAGAGAGAGAGAGGAGCAAACATGCACTGACATCATACATTACAGAGAACAAACATGACAGGTTGTTGATGTTGTCAAGCAAGATGGAACAGTGATTATATTATAGTGGTGTATACATCATCAGTTAATAAATAGTAATTTAATAATAATTAAATCAAGAATAAACAACAAAGACTGGTGTAGTTAATGAGCATTGAAACACTCAGGGTCCGGACCGGAGGTCAGCATGCAGGTCTGGAGGCAGAGAGACCTGCAAAGAGAGAGAGAGAGAGAGAGAGAGAGAGAGAGAGAGAGCGCAAAACTACGAAGAAGACAGCAAACACATGAATCACCAGTATGAACCACATTAATGTTTACTATTATGTTCATTCTGAAACTACTTTTAATGCTTTAACATATTGAAAAATTCAAACTTTGTTCGAACTTCTGCTCTTCCTAGTTCTGATGAGCACCTGCACCTGACCTGGTGGACAAACATTAATCACAATACTGGTTGTCATATCTTTGATTGTGTTGTACAGAGAGTACATAGTTCTATAATATATTATAATAGTGTTGTACAAAGTTTT